>NC_140181.1:81038697-81121197 GCF_963971535.1 Notolepis coatsorum
CCGCTGTTGGTAATTGGGTTCAGTGAGGGGGGGGGGGGGGGGGTCATTAGGGTGTTTCATTGGTTTGGTAACAGGAAGAGGTTGCTTGTAAAGAAAGGGATTGATTAGAATCATCTGGAGAAGATTAGTCATATGGATTAATGGAGGAGTTAATGAGCTGTCTGAGAGATAAAAGAGAGGGAGTCAGGGGAGAGAGAGTGAGAGACAGGGAGGGGAGAGAGAGTGAGAGACAGGGAGGGGAGAGTGAGGGACAGGGAGGGGAGAGAGAGAGAGAGAGAGAGAGAGAGAGAGAGAGAGAGAGAGAGAGAAGAGAGAGAGAGAGAGAGAGAGAGATAGAGAGATAGAGAGACAGAGAGTGAGAGACAGGGAGGGGAGAGAAAGAGAGAGATAGAGAGACAGAGAGTGAGGGACAGGGAGGGGAGAGGAAGAGAGAGAGTCAGGGGAGAGAGAGTGAGAGACAGGGAGGGGGACTAGGGAGAGGAAGAGAGAGAGAGTCAGGGGAGAGAGAGTGAGAGACAGGGAGGGGAGAGGAAGAGAGAGAGTCAGGGGAGAGAGAGTGAGAGACAGGGAGGGGAGAGATAGAGAGACAGAGAGTCAAGCCTCACTGCTGTCATTAAATCTCAGAATAGCACAGGTCATTGCGTAAACTGTTGCTATATCCAGCTAATTGGCCAACAACAACCACAACAACAACAACGCTTTTCAGGTAATCCTTTCTTACACAACCTTTTCATCTAGAGGTGAGTCACTATTTCAAGGAAAAAAGGGATTTCTATAACAAATCCACGTTTTTCATGTAAATCCTTTCAAAGCCATGATTCAGACCGTCACCGTGCAAATAATGTCTCTTGTGAATAAATGACTCTCTCTCTCTCTCTCTCTCTCTCTCTCTCTCTCTCTCTCTCTCTCTCTCTCTCTCTCTCTCCTCTCCTCTCTCTCTCCTCTCTCTCTCTCTCTTCTCTCCTCTCTCTCTCTCTCTCTCTCTCTCTCTCTCTCTCTCCCTCTCCCTCTCTCTGACCTCAGCCCACCTTGTCACCCCCCATCCCTCTCCCCCCAAAGGGAATCCAGGCCATTAAGAAGAGCCTGCTGTGTCCAGCTCAGGGTGAGATGTCCTCCAGCTACAGCGCTGACAGGCCTGCCCGTCCTCAGCTCAGCTCCTCCTCCCATTATCTCATCTCTCGCTCGGTTCCGTCGCACGCAGCCAAAACCCGTCCGGAGGTGTTCACACATGTCCACACGTGTCAGTCTTTATCGCGCCATTTGATCCCCGGTCCCTTTGATTTGACAGATTCAGTCAGATATCGGTATTTCATGACAGGGTTTGGCCTAGATTCAAGCGGCTACTATTCTCAGAAGGCGTCTATGGGGGAGTACTTAGAAACAGGGAGGGGGGTTCGGTGGGGTGGGGGGGGGGGGGTGCTTGTGACTGGCAGAGACTGCGAGAGAATGAAAAGATGGCTTAGCAAAACATGTTGGCCATATTACTCTACCCACCACCCCGCTGCCCCCCCCCCCTCATCAAGGACCAAACAGAATGAAGCACTGAAAACGTTTCAATTGTTCCATCCACTTTTATCGTTCAATTTCCGTTTACCCATAAAAAAAAAAGAAAATGTGAGTCAATAATGTCGGCCATCCCGGGCAGAAGATCCAAACCCCAAGCCCCATTTTCTCAAAGTGCAACCAGATGTTGATTCCCTCTCACCAGCTGAGGCCGGCTTCCTGTTGAGTGTTCCACTTCCTCCCCAGAACGGGACTCTTTGGGCTGGTTTCCATGTCTTTCAGCCAGGCTGTGATTCCAATTTAAGGCATTCAAGTGCAATGTGCAAGGTAGCCTAATTTCTTAGGTTAATAAGGGAGTCGGGCTGGGTCTATCTTTAGCGAGGGGAGTGGAAAGCACATTAAAAGGCCCTTTGGCTGTCCCCTGGCTCCATCCCCGTAGACAGACTGGCCCTTTTAATAGAGCGCAGCCTCAATGTGGCCTCGATAGGAAACCGCTTTTCTCTCCGAACGTACTGTACCACACACAGAGTTCTGGAAACAAACGTGAGAGTATGAAATCATTATTATTATTATTATACTTTTTTTATAAATGTTTTGGACGGTTTGTGTGGTGTGTGTTTGTGATGTGTTTTTGAGTAGAATCGAAAAGGTTGCACGTGTGTGTCTGGTCTGTGTGTGTCTGTTCTGTATGTGTGTCTGTTCCTGACTTATCTGGGACTAATTTCAGTCAACAAACCAGTTGATTGGGGAGGTTTTTGTCAATGGGAGACGACGACACTGTCCTGCAACTGAAAAATACGCAGATTTTCGGTCTAGTGGTTAAGAATGATGAAGGGTAAGGTTAAAGGTAAAATAAGTTAACTAATATGAAGACATGTAAAAAGGAATACTATAATAAAATATTGGAGAAAAATAAAAACAACATTAAAGGTTTATGGAGTGTACTAAATGGTATTATAAGAAACGGAAATAAAAATGCAAATTCCTGCAATACTTCACAGAGAATGACATGACAATAAATAATATGGTCGGAGGATGTGGTTGATGGCTTTAACAAATTCTTTGTAAATGTGGGACCAGAATTGGCACCAAAAATCAAGACAACAGAAGGTGGGGCTGTTGAGGATAGTGGGGACAGAAATATAAATACAATCTTTTTGGCAGCGGTGGATGAAAAAGAAGTCACAGAGACCGTACAAAAATGCTAAAATAAAACGTCCACTGACTGGAACGACATAGACATGACAACAGTAAAAGTATCTGTATATATTACATGTATCTATTGCTATGTCCGCCCATCACAATCACGCAAACTGTCTAACGCCTGTCCCGTCCCTCCTTGTCTCCCTGTCTCCCTGTGGGTGGCTGTCTCGTGGTGATGACCGGAGTGGTGGACGTCCCATGATGATGACCGGGAGGATGCGACCCTCTCTGCGCCGCCCCCATGCCTAAAATAGATCCGCCATCAGCTCTATTTTCAATCTTTCAAAATGTTCAGTTGCTATTGCATGCACTTATCTGTGTTTCATTACACATATGAGTGCATGCTTACCAACTGTTTCACCTGTTTTATTGCAACACTACTATCTGTGAGGATTCGGAGTTCAGGAGAGGTGTAGGATTCAATCGCAGGACGAGGAAGAGAGACAGGCAGGACACAACGGGGTGTAGTTGAAAAAAGGCTTTACTTGTTCTATATAATCGTAATAAAAGGCAATAATCGTTCCTCAGCATAAGCTGGCAGATTACACGATACCAAACGTGGAGAGCACAGCACGGAAGGGTGCTGCGTGGAATCCCAACCACAACGTTGATAATGATAACAACAATGAATATGACAAGATAGGATAAGACAAGATAGGAAGAACAGCACGGGAAGGTACTGACGGGGTAACCTAACTACAAACAATGACGCAACACTGGAAGACAGGGGCGGGGAGAATATATACAGGTACTAATTAGACAACAAGGAACAGCTGGGGGCTGACACATGAATACAAGGGAAGGAGACTAGACACTGAACTAACAGGCAGGAATAAACATTGTAACATAACAACACGGGGAAGACTAGGACTAGACAGGAACATGAATATGAACACACACAGGGAACAAGAACATAGGCAGTGCATTAGTGATAGCAAATACCAGGTACAGGTGCATGAAAGTCATTAACCCCAGAATTCCGCCAGGGGGCGTCAGAGGATTGCCTATGTTCAGAGAGTTCATGAGGCCAAAGGGCAGATCCTGACAGTACCCCCCCCCCCCCGAAGGGGAGGCTCCCAGACGACCCACAAGACCGACCCGGAACAGGCAGGGCGAAGGGCCGAGATCCCGAAAAAAACTGGGGACGAGGACACGGGAAACAGGAGCGGGGGGGGTGGAAAAAATAACCCAGGAGGGACCCAGCAGCAGGGGGACCGGGGAACAGGACCAGAGGGGAGCCCGGAGAAGGGCGCACAGGGCACGGGACCAGGGGCACCGGAGAGGGGGACAGAGACAGAGGCCCGGAGAGGCGGGCTAGAGACAGGGACAGAGGCCTGGAGAGGGGGGCTGGAGACGGGGACAGGGACCCGGTGAGGGGGGTTGGAGACGGGGACAGGGGCCCGGTGAGGGGGGCTCTAGAGCAGGGGCTCTAGCGGACGAGACTGAGGTGCTAGCAGCAGGGGCTCTAGCGGATGAGACTGAGGTGCTAGCAGCAGGGGCTCTAGCGGACGAGACTGTGGGGTTAGCCAACAGGGCGGCTCCAGGGGAACCGACTTTGCTAGCTGAAGAGGCAGTCCTAGCAGCGGGGAGACTGACCTTGCTAGCTGAAGGGGCAGTCCTAGCAGTGGGGAAACTGACCTTGCTAGCTGAAGGGGCAGTCCTAGCAGTGGGAGGCATGCTGGTGGTAGAGGCCACATAGGCAATCTGGAGTAAGCTAGCAGGGGCTAAGCTAAGTGCAGGAGCAGTACTAGCTGCAGAGAGTCTGCTAGCAGTGGGGGATGTGCTAGCTGTAGAGTGTATACTAGCAGGAAGAGCTAAGGCGCCAGCTACAGAGGCTACATGGGCGATCTGGAGTAAGCTAGCAGGGGCTAGGCTAGCAAATAGGGCTGGACTAGCTGTGGAAGCCTGGTTAGCTGCAGAGGCTACGCTATCAGACGGGGCTGTACTAGCTGTTGAGGCCTGGTTAGCTGCAGGGGCTAAGCTAGCAGACAGGGCTGGACTAGCTGTGGAAGCCAAGAGAGTAGCCGACAGGGAAACTGACCTTGCTAGCTGAAGGGGCAGTCCTAGCAGTGGGAAACAGGCTAGTTGACGAAGCTACGCTAGCAGTAGGAACAGTACTAGCAGTAGGGGCTGGGCTAGCCGTGGAGACCATGCTAGCTGAAGGCGCTACACACACAGTGTGGCTAGCAGGCAGGGCTGGGGTGCTAGCAGCAGGTACCCTAGCAGGTGAGGTTATGCTAGCCTTCCTAGACTTTCTAGCTCTCCGTGACTTGTTAGCAGTAGGAGCTACGCTAGCAGACGGGGCTATGGTGCTGGCAGTAGCTGTGCTAACAACCGGGGCCATGCTGGCAGTAGAGGCTTCACCAGCAGAGGAGGCCGTGTTAGCTGTGGAAGCTACGCTAGCAGTAGGGACTAAACTAGAAGTAGCTATGCTAACAGTGGAGGCCATGCTGGTGGTGGAGGCCTTACCAGGGTTAGCAGCTTGGCAGTCGGCTGGGGAGTTGGGGTCCTGGAAGAGCACCCTAAACATGTTCCCGGCCAGTACCTGGAGTTTACATGCTCTTTCAGGACTCCGCTTCATCATGGAGAACACCAGGCGATAAGCGTTCTTTCGCTCCTCCAGACTGCAGGCCGGAGAATAATTGCCCAAGAATTCTTGTAGGAGGGAATGTGCCTCATGAAACCCGTCCCCGAGGGGGGCTACGGGACCAGTAGGGGACGTTATACTAGCAGAGAGGGCTATGGTGCTAGCTGTAGATGCTATACTAGCAGGAAGGGCTAAGGTGCTAGCTGTAGATGCTATGCTAGCGGGAGGGGCTAAGGTGCTAGCAGTAGGAGTTACCCTAGCAGGAAGGGCTATGCTGGTCTTCTTAGCTTTGCTAGCCTTCTGAGGCTTGCTAGCAGTGTGTGCTACGCTAGCAGGCGGGGCTCTAGCAGACTGGACAGAGGCGGTAGCTACCGAGGCTACACTAGCGGCAGGGGCTGTGCTAACCACGGAGGCCATGCCGGCCGAAGGGGCGGTCCCAGCATCTGAGGCTACGTTAGCTATAGGGCCTGTGCACGCGAGGGCAGCTAGGTAGGTAGCTACTGCAGAGGCTGCTCTATCACCAAAGGTTCTGCCAGTTGCAGAAGCCTCGCTAGCAGTAGCAGGAGGGAGTAAGCTAGTGGTAGAGAAGTCAAGTCAGGTCAAGAGTTTTATTTGTCACGGCATACAAGTATACAATGAAATGTGGGTGGTCTTGCCCACAACGATGTGCAATACAGTAGTATCAACATATAATAGAATCCAATAAAACAATATTGTGCAATAAACAAGTAACATAGTAGGGCATATCGGTATTTGTACATAGTTATTTACAGAGCATGAAGGACATGCTAGGTCCTGTGGTAGTGCAATACACTGTTAGCTACGGATGGGGCACTGGGTCTTTCTGTACATTGCTATTTTATACAATCTCTACTATACTATTTTTAAAGTGACCTTTCCTTAGTGGCCAATGTGCAGCATGAGTGTGTGCTTGCTCATGTTAAAGTGGCTGCTAGTGTGTGAGCGTGTAGAGAGAACGAGCCTACACTGAGCCTCCGAACAGAAGGAACCCTTGACTTAGCTGTGGGGACAGAGAGAGCTAAGGGGATAGCTGCCGAAGCTACAATGGCTACAGGGGCTGCACTAGCTACTGGGCTTGTGCTAGCTGCCTGTGTAGTGAGGGCCGCGGGGCCTATGAGAACTGCTACAGGGGCAGGACTAGCTACTGGGCTTGTGCTAGCTGCCTGGGCAGTGAGGACCGCAGGGCCTACGCTAACTGCTACAGGGGCAGCGTTAGCTAAGAGAGCTAAGGGGGTAGCTGCCAAAGCTACATTGGCTACAGGGGCTAAGCTAACCACAGGGGCCTTGCCGGCCGACGGGGCGGTCCCAGCATCAGAGGCTTTGTTAGCTATAGGGCCTGAGCTGGCTGTCTGGGCAGTGTTAACAGAGCGAGAGCTAGCCGTACAAGCTGTGGAAGCTAGGCTAACGGCTATGCTGGTAGCGTGGACTGTGTTAACGGAGCCGGAGTTAGCAGTGCTAGCTGGGGAGGCTAGGCTAACGGCTATGATAGTAGCCTGGACAGTGTTAACAGGACGAGAGTTAGCAGCACTAGCTGGGGACGCTAGGCTAACGGCTGGGACTAACAGCCTGGACAGTGTTAACAGGATGAGAGTTAGCAGCACTAGCTGGGGACGCTAGGCTAACGGCTGGGCTAACAGCCTGGGCAGTGTTAACAGGGCGAGAGTTATCAGTACTAGCAGGGGAAGCTAGGCTAACGGCTGGGCTAACAGCCTGGGCAGTGTTAACAGGGCGAGAGTTAGCAGTACTAGCAGGGGAAGCTAGGCTAATGGCTGGGCTAACAGCCTGGGCCGTACTAACGGCGAGAGGACTAGCTGTACTTGTGTAGTAAGGCGTGCTGGTAACCGGGGCTTCGGAAGCAGAGAACAGGAGCTCCCGAATCAGCCCACGGATCACACGGCCGTGTGCTTCCAGCTGGAGCGCCTGCTCGGCGCTGCGCTCACCGACAGAGATGAGCAGTGTGTACATAGTCCATCTCTCCTCTGAAGATGAAGAGAGGAAATCCCCTTTGAAGAATCTCTCCATCAAGAGGAGCGCGTCGCTAGCTCTTGCTGTCTTCGTGCGTGCTGGGATCAGAACTGGTCGCACCATTCGGTCTCTCCCGTTGTCCGCTGAATCCTGGTTAGGTCGCGTCATACTGTGAGGATTCGGAGTTCAGGAGAGGTGTAGGATTCAATCGCAGGACGAGGAAGAGAGACATGCAGGACACAACGGGGTGTAGTTGAAAAAAGGCTTTACTTGTTCTATCACAAGGCTTTAACTACAACAAAACAATAATTGTTCCTCAGCATAAGCTGGCAGATTACACGATACCAAACGTGGAGAGCACAGCATGGAAGGGTGCTGCGTGGAATCCCAACCACAACGTTGATAATGATAACAACGATGAATATGACAAAATAGGATAAGACAAGATAGGAAGAACAGCACAGGAAGGTACTGACGGGGTAACCTAACTACAAACAATGACGCGACACTGGAAGACAGGGGCGGGGAGAATATATACAGGTACTAATTAGACAACAAGGAACAGCTGGTGGCTGACACATGAATACAAGGGAAGGAGACTAGACACTGAACTAACAGGCAGGAATAAACATTGTAACATATCAACACGGGGAAGACTACGACTAGACAGGAACATGAATATGAACACACACAGGGAACAAGAACATAGGCAGTGCATTAGTGATAGCAAATACCAGGTACAGGTGCATGAAAGTCATTAACCCCAGAATTCCACCAGGGGTAGTCAGAGGATTGCCTATGTTCAGAGAGTTCATGAGGCCAAAGGGCAGATCCTGACAACTATCACTGACATCTAAGAAGGGAAATTCCTCCTTGAACGGCCCTTCTAAGGTTTCTCTCCTCCACATTGCCTGTGGTGCATTTTTTCCTATTGCTAGGTTTTAGTGAGTTTTTCCTTACCTTTGCGTGGGGTATGTCTGGGAGTGTTGCATTCATTTATTTTAAATGTTTTGGAATTTAGGGTGTCTTTGGTTTGTTCTTGATTTATTGTGATGTTTCTTCTTGACTTGTAAAAAGACGTGTCCGGCCCATGGGGACATTAACGTGTGTTGTCGGGCCTTACAAATACATTTGATTTGATTTGATTTGATTCAGTTATTAGCAAAGCCACTAACCCACATCTGCAACTTGTCATTTCAATCTAGTAAATTCCCCAACAATATGAAAATAGCTCAAGTGATACCACTGTTTAAAACCGGAGATAGACACCATTTCACAAATGATAGGCCTGTTTCTTTGCTTTCCCAATTCTCCAAAATACTTGAAAAACTATTTACTGACAGACTAGACACATTTATTGGAAAAACACAACCTGCGGACAGACAGTCAATATGGATTCAGAAAGGACAGATCAACATCATTGGCACTCATGGAATTAACACATTGAGTGCCAACGATGAGATTAGTCGTGTTAACTCGCCTTGCATTGAGTGGCAATGACAAGTTTTCTCGTCTTTTTCTTGTTTTTGCTTTTATTAGCAATATCCATTAATTTTTCATCCATCCAGCCTGACGTTATCATTGGGAATGGGTCTGAGCTCGAAAAGGGCAAATACCGCCGCCTATCGTCTCCCGGATGATATTGCACATCATTGGATTGGATTGGGTGGGCATGTTGTGCATCAGAAAAAAAGTCCGGTCCGGGGTTTTCCCTTCTCTGGCAAGCAGTATCTGTTACCACATTCACTGGGGAGGCTGGGAGCAGCTTTCGATTATGTGTTTTGGACTATAACGTTGGATCAATAAACGGGATCAATATTTGGAATGGCGATCAGGAATTGGATAAATATTTTTGCAGAACATCTGAGGTGAGGTAGGGACTCTATTTTACCAGTATTGGGTTAATCAGATGTTTTTTTTTTTATCACTACAGAAATGAATAAATTAAAATTGTGGTTCGACAAAAATAAATTATCACTAAATCTGGAGAAAACAAAGATCATGCTGTTTGGAAAACATAACACAAAAAGTGCACCCTACAGCCAATATGCATATTACAGAAGTATGTGCCTGTAAATCTGTGGGGTGGACTTGTGGAACAGTCTGGAGTTAGAGATAAAACAGAGTACAAACATGAATTAGTTTAAAAAGATGTACAAAAAATCTTTCTTAAATAGGTATCTGGAAGAGGAAGTGTGTTGATGTGTAAGGTGTAAATAAAAAATTTAAGAAATGATGTATATCATATGGTATTTATTTTGTATATATATTATTATATGTATATTACATATTTATAGGTATATTTATATAAATGTATTTATATATAAATGTATAATGTAATGTGGATTGTATAGAGATACAGCGTTTATACATATAATTAACAATAGATTAAATTATAATTTGTGATGGTTAAAAGGGGGGGTAGGAATAAAAAGAAAAGTCTACTTCTTCCTACTCCTTTTTCGAACAGGGTAAACTATGATTTGTTTATCTGTTTCTCTTTTTGTTGTATTTCTTTTTATTATCTTTTGTATGTCAAATGAAGAGATTTATTTTAGTTTTTATACTAAAATAAAAATCTTTCATTCATTCATTCATTCAAGGCTAAGGTTAGGTGTGTGTGTGTGTGTGTGTGTGTGTGTGTGTGTGTGTGTGCGTGCGTGCGTGCGTGCGTGCGTGCGTGCGTGCGTGCGTGCGTGCGTGCGTGCGTGCGTGCGTGCGTGCGTGCGTGTGTTCAAGTTGGGCCAGTGGTGGCCTAAAGGTTAGAGAAGCGGAAGGTTGCCAGTTCGTTCTCCCAGACCGGCAGGAAATTAATGAATAACTATCTCTCGTCCCCTCAACACCAACAGCTGAAGTGCCCTTGAGCAAGGCACTTACTGCTCTAGTGGAGTTGCTCAGTGGTCAACGGTGTCAGACTGTGGTTGTACTGGGCGGCTTCCAGGTGTGAATGTAACTGTGTGAGTGTGAAGCAGGGTGTTGCTGAAAAAGAGCATTCATGCTCATAACCTATACTCTGCATGGGTAAATAAAGGTTAAAAAAAGAAGAATAATAAGTTTAGTTTTATTTGTCACATATAAGCTACATGTACTGTATGATAGTGAAATGGTTGGTTCTGTATGACCCTCCTGAGATTGTGCTTCATACAGTAAAAGAGTAAACACCAAAGACTATACTAGGGCTGACCCCTATTAATCGATTAGTCGACTAATCGGTCGAAAGGGGCCGTAGTCGACTGGCCAACCTCGTAGTCGAATATAATAATAAAAAAAAAAAAAAAAAAAAAAAAAATGTGTATCATTTTTTTCAAAAGAAAAGAGGCATAGAAGCGTGGCTAACGCTAATGGCACGCATACCAGAGACTAACTGCCTACGAAAACAGGCACAGAGGCACTGAAAGAGGATTTCACCTATCTAATGAACACACTATACTAGACAAATATCAAGATGTATCCATCAGTGGACCAATTGCATGCTTTTGCAGAGGACAAAAAGCCTTCAGTCGACTCCTTCAGACATTAAGCACCCCCCACAGCCCAAATGGAATGATGAAAAAAAATTAAAAATTAAATAAAAAATTTAAAATATTATACCTTTTTTTCTTTTCTTTTTTTAAGTCGACCAATAGTCGACTAACGGCGAATTTTGGCCAATCCTAGTCGACCATCCAAATCCTTAGTCGGGGACAGCCCTAGACTATACAAAATATACAATCTACAAAACTAAACTGTACAAAATGCAAAAAGACAAAATGCTAAAATGAGGTAGAAGAGGTAGTGCAAATTTGTACGAATAAATAGATAAAGTATGGTGTGTGTGTGTGTCTACGCAAGTAGGGCTGAATGTGTTTTGTGTGCACAAGATCTAGTGTTACTGCACATCTCCTATGTTGATGCGAGACTTCTCAGATTAGTCCAGTCATCCAGTTCCCATCTAATTGAATCTAGAGGATGCAGCAGATGCACACTAGTAGCAAAACACGGCCATCGCTCACAATTAACCCCACGTCCTCCCCTGGCTCCCTGTGCCCTCCTCCTCTTATATTGATGAGCGAGCATGCGGGCGGGCGTTATGCACGCGTGCACGTCTGCATTTGCATGCGGGGGGGGGGGAGTGTACCGACGGATTCCGAGAAGCAGGCAGGATACACCGTCTGGATGGGAACGGTTCAGAAGGTCAACTCCACCGTCGTCAGAGAAGCAGTCTGAGAGTGAAAGAGAGTTTGTTGAAAAGGTCCATGCTAGCTATCATTTTGGACGTTACGGTGAAGAGGTTTTGCTTCTTGAAGCCACTCAACCTCTTGTACTCTCTCTCTCTCTCTCTCTCTCTCTCTCTCTCTCTCTCTCTCTCTCTCTCTCTCTCTCTCTCTCTCTCTCTCTCCTCTCCACTTCTCAGACAGACAGATGCACGAACACACACACACACACACACACACACACACACACACACACACACACACACACACACACACACACACACACACGCACACACACACACACACACTTTCTCAGCTCAGCTCTGAAGATCTTCCTCTGCCTGGTGTCCTTGGATGGATAGATGGTTGTGTCTCAGACTTAAAATAACCCTCCTCCTACCTGCACCTTACTGACAGGAACATCACATGTCAGTAGTTTAAATACTGGTGAACACTGGTAGTTCATGAATTCAGGACAAACAACTAATTTGGTGAAGTCCACCGCCCCCCTCTCTACTCTTAATTTAAAGGAATAGTTTGGATGTTGGACATTAAAAGTGGTATAAAATACTTGGTAGTACATTGTTTCACTTTTATTTAAACTTAAAAGGCAACTGAGCATATAAAATCATAACAATAAGACAACAAGGCGAGACAAAAGTAAGGATAACAAATCAATTAAAACATGTACAACTTGATTGACAATGGTTGGAGATCTAGGTTTAAAATTAATAGTGAATGTACACTATTAGTAGGCTGCCTGAGGTTAGGGGAATTACCGCCACAGCCACAAGAAATTTCCCTAAACGTACCACTAGCGGGCACCTTGGGTGTCCACACACACTGGCAGGGGGAAGACACACAAGGGATGGCTAAGAATACTATGTGCAATTCCCTTTTATCTAGCATAAAAACAACAAAGGCGGGGTAGAGGGACGGCACAAACATGGGGAAGACAGCTACAGGGGAAAGGTGATAAAGGTCAGCAACCAATTTAGCCACAGCTAGCCCAGCAATAGGATACTGGGGGATGTGCTACAACAAAAAGCCACTGGGGGGAAATGGTGGTTCCAGGATCAGTCTTCCTTAGATGTAGTAGCAGTTTCAGTCAACCTGTCAAAGGAGAGCTGAATGAGTGGTGCATTTGTTCACAGTTCAACATCCAATGCCAACACCAACATATAGCAGAAAGAAACGCTACTTAGTTTGGGAGCGGAGACGGGTTCCAAGCCATTTTACTGTAGCAGTTGGGTTGGAGGTAGTTGGTATTGGAATTGCTGTGAGCTGTCCTTGTCTGTCAGTCCATATATCTTTCCCGGTTTTAAACCTCAGGTACCAACCCATTATGTCATCATGACCCAATAGGGAAGCTTGAAAGAACAGCAAAGGGAGGGGAGAGAGGCCGGCACAGAAACACACCTGCCAATCCTTGTGGAAAAAAAATAGTCTGAAGCCTCCCCCCTGATTAGTCAGAATTCCCCATCAGCTGTTCCATGTTAACCTAATCACAGTCCATTTCAATTGTTTCTCTGGGCCGACACACAGCCTGGGGCACAGAAAGTAGATCTCACACAGTTCATTCACAAAAATACCAGTCAACCTTTGACACTAACACTTTTTTGTCTCGTGAGTCGTGACCCCGTTTGCTGCCTGTCTGAAGCTTCCCGGTTCACCCGGAACTGGACCAGAACTCCAACCACGGGAGTCGGTGCAGCATTGCTATAAAGGAAATGTTTAACTAGAGGCTTTGAAAAGCGAGTCATAGCCAAGAGACTAGGTTTTACCTTGTGTACCCTCATTTCTTGGTGGGTAGCGTTCTCCGGTCACTCTGGGTTTTACCCTGTGTACCCTCATTTCTTGGTGGGTAGCGTTCTCCAGTCACTCTGGGTTGTGGATAATAAACAGGCTACAGTTTCTGTCACTCAGCGCCCACACGGCATTAGTACACGACAGACCTCTACTCATGAGCATATGTTCCTCTGTTCCTGTTACACAAATGTGTCCCCCTGTGTAAACAATTAGTCATAGACGCCAAGTGTGAGTCAGCATATGGCATCAACTACTACACTACTGACATATTTCATACCACTTAACCCTTTCACTACCACACTACAGAAGGTTAATTAATGTCCAGAAATCTGAACTATCCCGCTAATAATAATAATAATAATAATAATAATAATAATAATAATAATAATAATAATAATAATAATAATAATAATCTTGAACTTCTGTAATCTGTTACGAAACATGATAAAGGTTATAGTATGCACCCAGTGGATAGTGGGGCTTAAAGAAAATAAGTAAAATAATAGCAAGGGTAAAATGAGCAGACATATAAAAATATTTTTCACATTAGGATCTAACATCCCAACAAGCCACATTGTTTATGGTTTGATTCAGTTTTAGTAGAATGTAAAAAACATGAATGATGAAATGAGCAGATAAAGTGCAGACATACTATAAAATCCATTTTTTACAGTGCAATAAAACATTTCTGGATTACTGTTTAACAGTTCAAAGTAGTCTTTACCTTCTGTTTGGTATCCTTTAAAACCTGACAGTCTTCCCTCTTGTTTGATACCCACTTTGACCCTTCAAACCTCCCACTCGGGGCAAACCTCCCTCTCAGGGCGCAGTTCCCTCTCTCAGGGCGCAGTTCTAGGCCTGGGTTTTACACAGTTTTAAAGCCTGACAGTCTTTCACTAACACAATACAGAAGGTTAACACTTTCACTACCACACTACAGAAGGTTAACCTTTCACTACCACACTACAGCAGAAGGTTAATACTTTCACTACCACACTACAGAAGGTTCTATATCATACTGGCTGCCGCTCAGCGTCATCTGCACTAACCTCACTTCGTGCACATGCACTGAATAAAAATCCACAATGTACCTTTACATACCAACATTTGTCTGGCCACACCCCTATCCGCTACCTTCATAAGCAGGTGTGTAGTCACCTACTCGCCTCCTTCTTCACTTTCACCACAAGGAAGTGCCTGTTGTATACATCACTTGACGAGGTTGTTAAGCTGAAGAAAGTTGAGAGGAAAACAGAAGACGGAAGATACGTTGACATTATATCTTTATTTTCTCTCTCACAATTTTTTCGAGAAAATACGGCGATATTGTCTTCGTCACTGGAGTGTCTGGAAGATGATGATCATTCTGACCTCCACCGGCTTTTTCGTATTAGGGGCTCGCGCCGCTGATATACTCCCCAACTGCAGTCCTCCTTGCTGCGGCTGGATAGGTATTGAACCTCCGGTTATACAGCTGGACTGTGGGAGGCACCGGCTGTTGTGAGAAGCCGGTTTGCTTCCGAGCTGGGTGAGTACTGTTTTGCTTGCGAGCGCTAGTTGTCTGTTAACGCTATGGGGGTTAGCTGACAATTTTTACGAAGGCCGGCCCCGGATTGGGGTCCTCTGCTCGGCTTCTTAAGCGGCGGACGGAGGATCTTGGTCTGACGCCCATGATGGTCAACCTAGTGGGCCGCGACCGAGACCTGATTTGAAAAAAAAAACCTTGGGAAAACCTGACCCTATATCAAAACGTCTGTCTAGTTTTTAAAATAAAGTGTGGATTGGCTCCTCCTCCTTTGTCCGGTTTCATCAACCTCAAGTCTGCCTCAACCAGGAACACTAGAGGTGCGGCAAGGGGGGACTGTACAATCCCTTTCAAAAAAAGTGTATTTGGCCAGGCCGTCTTCTCATACAGAGCATCCCACCAATGGAACTCAATTCCTCAAACAATTAGAGTGTCCACATCATACCATTCATTCAAGTGCAGGGTTAGGGAATGGCTCATTGATAACCAGAACTGTCAACACTGAGGTGTCTGTATGTGTATATGTGTGTGTGGATATGGATATTGTTGTGAAGGGCCAGATTAAACCGAATATATATATTTATTTATATATATATATTTAATTGTATTTGTATATTCTCTAATATTCCCTGATATCCCTTGTATATTCCTTGTACAATATGCATTGAATATCCATTCTAGCCTACTGAACATCCCATAATAGTCTCCATTCTACTATTGGTCGAGACCTTGGTGCCAGGCTGCCATACCCCTCAGACCCAGTTCAAACGTACCGCTCAACATGTACGATCAAGTCCTAGTTCCGCGTAGGAATCTGGCTACCGCACCACTAATGGGACTATTTGTTCATAGTGCGTATATATACTGCGCTACTAAAGTAGGACTTCCTTTTCAGTCCAGTTTCTTACCCTCCAATAGAGTGACAGACGTAAAGCCTCCCCGCGACGCCACGTGTGGGAGTAAGGCCAAGTTCGCCTACCATCGGTATTGAGACATCGTGTATATTAATATTTGAATAGTCATATTTGGCACTATATCGTCGAGTTGGACGTAGTCTATTAAGCTAATAATAGTCTGTTAATATATAGTGCTTCGTACGGTGAGAATACTACCGTAGTCAGCACCCCATCGTTTCGGGCAGAGAACTGGCTGCTTATCCAGGGTGGTTGACCCCATGTGAAGCTGCACCCGAGGAGCCCCAGAGCCGACGAGCGAGTGGACCTGTATACCGGATTATTCTACCGACGACAGCCCGCCTTCCCAGGCACGGATTATGCTTTGTATACGTTGATTATTCCATGGATAAAGACCCCCGACACTGCCGTGTGTTGGAACCCCCCCCCCTGGAGAGGACGCAAGGTGAGGAGACGCTCTGCAAGACGAGGTCGCTTCACGTCTCTCCCCCGTGGACCGGAGGACGCCGGCCCACAAAGAGTCCATCTGCTTTCATCTGTGGTCCAAGGATCGCCGGCGCATTGAACGGCACTACAGTGGGTTCACCTGGGATACCCTTGGCCGGATGAGGCAGCCGGATTCTACCCCCCCCCCCTTCCTACTCCTGTCGGCTTACAAGCGACCGGATTAACCCCCCCTAGTGTATCCAGTCTATAATCATTAAAGTACCATTGCTGTTATTCCTTAACTATTCCAGGTCGTATATGTACCACCTGCGCCTTCAGAGATTGGACATTCTCTATTGATATACCGACGAATACTCTTGCCATAAAAGTGCATACTAATTCCCATTCATAAATGTGATTGATTTGATTAAGTGCTTGCTCTACACACCATCGCTGTGTAGAAATAAAGACCTATTTCTAATTCGTACATTTGTGTTGGATCCGTTTCATCTACGTGACAGTGTTCATCATAATATATTTATGCCGTGTACTGGGTGGCCGAATATTAAGTACAAAGGTAGTGGTAGTAAGTATCATATCTAGTAATACAGTCAGGGAATTGTACCCCTCAGTTACAATTGGTCCTTCGAGCCGGAGGGTAATCAGTGTAATATTAATATAGTGTTATTAATATTGAAATGGCCTATGATGAACACTCCACGAAACGATCCTCCTAACCAACGCCCGCAGCGCGAACGACGGCTCCCTCAGTATTTAGAGGCTTACGCTGTCAGTCAACAACCTAGTCTTCTACTAACAGTAAACGCGGTAAAACTAGAAAGTAAAAGTATGTATAACCCCAACGCCCAGACTACCCCGACCATAGAGGCCCCTACGGGTTCTAATGTAACTGACCAAGTTCACGGTGGGGACCAGTGGGAACCAGACATGACTTCACACCCCGCCAGTACTGAAGAAGTAGTCCCTGATGAGTCCCGGGAGGAATACAACGCTACCGAGAGAGAACTCGGCACGGAAGAAGACGGGGAGAGCACCGTGGAGATAGAGCTCCAAGGCTCCGCAAGGAGTACCCCGAGGGAAGGCTCCCCTATACAACCGCCTTCCCCCAGCGAGGCAGAGAGGACCCTACAGCAGGCCTTCCTCATCAGCCTGAACGCCGCTGCTGAACGCGACCGACTGCAGATCCAGCAGCGGAGCGAAGAAGAGCATATACGTCTAGAAATAAGACGCATTCAGAGGGAAGAGAATGTGGCCCGAGACCGAGCAGACAGCCAGCGAGAAGCTGCTGGTGCTCTACGGGACGCAGAGCGTGACAGACAGCAAGCGCAACTAATAGAACAGCTGATCAGACGGACAACACCCTCTCCCTCCGCCAGAGGCTCCAGGAACTCGTCTAGACACACCTCCAGGGCGGCATCCCCTAGCCGAGTAAACAACCCTGAACTTGACCAACAGACGAGGTCTATACCCCCCACAGACCACCTCCCCCCACCGGTCCAAGCGAGACCTAGCAACCGGGAAGGAGCAGCATATCCTGTGGAGAGGCTAAACCAGAGACTACAAGCACTGGATGACCTAACTGAAGACGAAGAGGAAGAGGAGGAGAACCACGCCCGACGACAGCACAGTACTCTACCGGACCAGGAGGTCCGGTACAGCCCAGGCTATACTCCCGCGGAGCTGCGCTACAGACCCCCGACTCTATACACGGGTGAGCACGACGCACGACCCGCACCGAGGAACAGCACCTGGACAAGCGGGCCATGGTACACTGCCGGTACCAGCCCATACCAAGGAGCGGGAGGAGACTCGCCTAGGAGGCCTCTCCCCCAACGCTCGCCGATGTATCCACAGTCAGCGTCATACATTGGCACGCCTATGGTACCCGACTTCACCCAAGAGAACCGGGCCCAGTATACAGAACTCCGCATGTGTCTGGAGACCATGTTGGTGGATGTATTGGATGAACGCCATAAATACGCCATCCTACTGAAGCACTTAAAGGTACCCCGCGCACATAATATAGCGCTCGCCTACGCGACTTCCACCACCCCATACACAGCAGCGCTGGTAGCATTGGACCAGAGGTATGGGCGCATATGGGATTACGTGATCCAGGAGATCCGACACATCGACCGCTTACCCCCAGCAATAGACAATCGAGCACTGGACGACCTGTCCATCAGAGTGCAGTCCCTGGTAGGGATGTTGGGAGCGCAGAGAGAGAAGGGGAGGCATGAACTTTACGCCAACTCAAATGTGGAAAGGATCTTGGAGAAGCTGCCGCCCGCTCGACAGGAGCGTTTTAGGCGGCAGAGAGACCACCGAGACCCGAATGGCCCCGAACCGAACCTCCTCGATCTAGCAGACTTCCTGGCGAGAGAAGTCAGCAGCCTACGGCTAGATACATTCGGACGGAGCACCCCTGGCTCCAGAGAAGGAACCAGACGACTAAATGATGGAAGAAGATCGGTGACTGTGATGCACCAATCGGAGTCAGTACCGAGCAGCAGGAGCCACAGTACCCCCTCCAGAACGGAGAAGTGGAAGATAGTGTGCCCCTACTGTGAGAAAGAACACTGGCTAGCGCAATGTGACTCCTTCCCCAAGCTGAACGCGGAGGAAGCAAGTCAATGGATAAAGTCCAACAAGCGCTGTTTTCGCTGTGCGCGCTCACACATGGCAGCCGAATGCCGCTTAAAGAAAAGGTGCACCAAGTGCGATGGAGCCCATCTGGACATACTTCACGACAGTAACAGACGGCGCCCTTCACCCGCACCATCCAGCAGCAAAGCGAGCGTCATGTACATCGATCCCGCCAGCAGCAGTGGAGCCCGAGTACTCCTAAAAGTAGTGCGTGTGACACTAAGCTACCAGAATAAAGTCCTGGACACTTACGCCGTCCTCGATGACGGGTCAGAGAAGACCCTTCTGCTCGCCTCCGCTGCGGCCCAGCTAGGGCTGCGGGGAAGCGAAACCCAAATGACAATTCGGACAATAAGACGAGATTTGAAGACGATAAAGGGCGAGAATGTCTCATTCTCTATCGCAGCAAGCGGCCAGCCTGAGCGACGGTACCAGATTACAGACGCTTTCACCAGCCAAGAAATAGGACTGTCGCGGTACACATACCCCGTCGCCAAGCTGATGGAGAAATATGTACATCTGCGCAAGTTACCGATCCCGCTCATAGACAATGCTATGCCGACCCTGTTGATAGGCTCCGACCATGCAGACCTCATTGTCCCGATAGACCGGGTTCATACCGGACCCCGAGGCTGTCCTGCAGCAGTCGAGACCCATTTGGGATGGACTCTCCAAGGCCCGCTTGCCAAATCTCTCAACCGAAGTACAGCCACTAGATGTCTCCACTCCCGAGTCACAGAGGGAGAAACCGCACTCCTGCAACACGTAGAGCGGCTATGGACCTTGGAACAAATGCCCTTTAAGAACGGAAGGAAAGACATTCGCTCTAAAGATGACATTTACGCCATTCACCTCCTCGAGACAGGGACCAAGAGAGTCCCGGTCAACGGCGTGTTGAGATACGCCACGCCACTCCTGCGGCGAGAAGGAATGCCTACTTTCCACGCCAAGACAGACGCCACAGAACGGTACCTGCTGAACACGGAGCGGCGCTTAGCCAAGAACCCCGCCCAAGAGAGTGTATATCGCGCTGAGATTGAGAAGCTCATCACAGCGGGACACGTCACAAAGATGGACATTAAAGAGGCTGACCAGACCACTGAATCGTGGTACGTGCCTCACCACAAGGTCCATCACAACGGTAAAGACCGCATAGTATTTAACTGCAGCTACCAGATCGGATCCCAAAATCTGAATAAAGAGTTACTGCCCGGTCCCACACTCGGCCCCTCCCTACTCGGCGTTCTACTCCGCTTCCGCCAGGAAAAGGTGGCCATCAGCGGGGACATTAAAGGAATGTTCCTGCAGGTGAGATTAGTAGAGGAGGACAAGCCCCTGTTACGGTTCCTATGGAGAGAGAAGCCAGGAGATGAGCACCCAGCCATCTACCAATGGGAAGTCCTCCCCTTCGGAACGACGTGCAGCCCCTGCTGTGCTACATTTGCACTACAGAAACATGTAGCAGAGGACCCAGCAGCGGACGAAGAGGTCCGACACAGCGTAAAGAACAGCTTCTACGTAGACAACTGTCTACAAAGCCTTTCAACCCAGGAAGAAGCCGAGGCTCTCCTGATTAAACTCCGCGCCTCATTGATCAAAGGCGGCTTTGATCTCAGGCAGTGGGCCAGCAGCGATCCGCAAGTACTGCGCAGCCTCTCCTCCGAGGACAAGGCAGCCAGCAGCGAGACCTGGATGGCTACAATCCCGGGAGAAGCCCAGGAGATGACCCTGGGATTGGTGTGGCGATTCAAAACAGATTCGCTTCACTACAGACACAAGCCCCTGACTACGGAGCAGGGAAGGCCGGCGGCGGCGCCGACCACCAGACGGAGTGTGTACACAACACTCGCCCGACAATATGACCCGCTAGGATGTATTCTACCGTACACCACCAGGGCAAAAATGATTGTACGAGCATTGTGGGACAAGGACCAGGGCTGGGACGACCCCATTCCCGCACACCTTGCATCCACCTGGAGAGAGTGGGAGATGGAGCTCCACTCACTCCCAGGCTGTTTCAGCTGCTGAGGTCAGGCAGACGCCTGCAAATCCCAGCTACTAGGACAGAGCGGCTTAGGCTCAGCTTCTTCCCCCAGGCCATCAGAGCCATGAACAATGTACATTGAGTGCTCAGAACATTGAACTGTCCACACACAAGCACACATGAACACACACACGACACGCACACTGTGCACGCTCACACACGAGCAGCCACTTTAACATGAGCGGGCACACACTCATGTCGCACACACACACACTTATGGCCAAAGGAAAGGACACTTTAAATTAGAATAACAGGAACAGTGTATTGCACTACCAAAGCTAACTAGCATGTCACACATGCGCTGTAAATAACTATGTACAGATACCGAGATGTCACTCCATGTTACCTGCTATCTGTTACTGCACAATGTTGTTTCTTCTTTTGATTCTATTATATGTACCACTGTATTGCACATCGTTGCGGGCAAGACCACCCGCATTTCATTGTATACCTGTATGCCGTGACAATTAAAACTCTTGACTTGACTTGACTTGACTTAATATGCGCCGAAGCTACTTCCCACCCACGGTGAGGCCAGAGACATGTAAAATGGACTTACACGTCTTCAGTGACGCCTCAGAGGTCGCATACGGATCAGTAGCCTACTTGCGGGCCCAAGAAAGGGGGGGAGAGATCTACACAGCATTTGTCCTCGCCCGCTCGAGAATAGCCCCACGCAAGCAACAATCTATCCCACGTCTAGAGCTCTGCGCAGCCCTAGCCGGAGCGCACCTAGCCACGCTCATCCAACGTGAGCTCACCATACCGGTGTCTAGAACAATCCTGTGGTCAGATTCCACGACAGTACTCGCCTGGATCAAATCGGACTCATGCAAGTACAAAGTCGTCGTGGGAGTCAGAGTCACCGAGATTCAAGACTTAACCGAAGAGTTAACCGGAGAAACAGAGTGGCGCTACGTTGATACAAAACAGAACCCAGCTGACGTCATCACCCGGGGGATGCCCCTGGATGACCTCACCCGTCACAATGCTTACAGTGACGGCCCCGCATTCCTAAGACTCCCGGAAGGACAGTGGCCCATGCCTATCCCGAGGGAAGCAAGTCCAGAGGAGGTGGAAAATAAGAAGCCTGTGTTCTGTGGATTGAGCACTGTTATCTCCGCAGACCCCAACACACTCCTGATGGGGCGGCTAGATCCTGCATTACCCCAGACAATGTACCGGCCTGAAGAAGCAAACGGCCGACGAATGTGGAGGTACAGCCAAGTATTAGCCGACAAGTTTTGGAGCAGTTTCCTACTGCACTACCTACCGTCTCTACAGACCCGCCAGAAGTGGGTAAAGAAGAGAGACAATTTGACAGAAGGAACAGTCGTCATGATTATTGATCAATCACTGCCCAGAGCTGTGTGGCCGGCCGGCCGCGTAAGCAAAGTGATCACCGGTGCCGACGGCAAGGTCCGAGCAGCTGAAGTGCTTGTCCAGGGTCGCACTTACACCCGTCCCGTGGCGAGGCTCATAGAACTGCCCCGACTCCCAGACACAATCGATGATGACCATGACCCTATAACCCTATGACTTTGTGAAGTTGACTGACCCCTACAGCAAACCCTTATGTGTAAATAGACAACGCGATTAATCTGTCTCTGTTTAACTGATTAGGTCTGGGACCAATCAGGGGGTGGCTGTTGTGAAGGGCCAGATTAAACCGAATATATATATTTATTTATATATATATATTTAATTGTATTTGTATATTCTCTAATATTCCCTGATATCCCTTGTATATTCCTTGTACAATATGCATTGAATATCCATTCTAGCCTACTGAACATCCCATAATAGTCTCCATTCTACTATTGGTCGAGACCTTGGTGCCAGGCTGCCATACCCCTCAGACCCAGTTCAAACGTACCGCTCAACATGTACGATCAAGTCCTAGTTCCGCGTAGGAATCTGGCTACCGCACCACTAATGGGACTATTTGTTCATAGTGCGTATATATACTGCGCTACTAAAGTAGGACTTCCTTTTCAGTCCAGTTTCTTACCCTCCAATAGAGTGACAGACGTAAAGCCTCCCCGCGACGCCACGTGTGGGAGTAAGGCCAAGTTCGCCTACCATCGGTATTGAGACATCGTGTATATTAATATTTGAATAGTCATATTTGGCACTATATCGTCGAGTTGGACGTAGTCTATTAAGCTAATAATAGTCTGTTAATATATAGTGCTTCGTATGGTGAGAATACTACCGTAGTCAGCACCCCATCGTTTCGGGCAGAGAACTGGCTGCTTATCCAGGGTGGTTGACCCCACGTGAAGCTGCACCCGAGGAGCCCCAGAGCCGACGAGCGAGTGGACCTGTATACCGGATTATTCTACCGACGACAGCCCGCCTTCCCAGGCACGGATTATGCTTTGTATACGTTGATTATTCCATGGATAAAGACCCCCGACACTGCCGTGTGTTGGAACCCCCCCCCCTGGAGAGGACGCAAGGTGAGGAGACGCTCTGCAAGATGAGGTCGCTTCACGTCTCTCCCCCGTGGACCGGAGGACGCCGGCCCACAAAGAGTCCATCTGCTTTCATCTGTGGTCCAAGGATCGCCGGCGCATTGAACGGCACTACAGTGGGTTCACCTGGGATACCCTTGGCCGGATGAGGCAGCCGGATTCTACCCCCCCCCCCCTTCCTACTCCTGTCGGCTTACAAGCGACCGGATTAACCCCCCCTAGTGTATCCAGTCTATAATCATTAAAGTACCATTGCTGTTATTCCTTAACTATTCCAGGTCGTATATGTACCACCTGCGCCTTCAGAGATTGGACATTCTCTATTGATATACCGACGAATACTCTTGCCATAAAAGTGCATACTAATTCCCATTCATAAATGTGATTGATTTGATTAAGTGCTTGCTCTACACACCATCGCTGTGTAGAAATAAAGACCTATTTCTAATTCGTACATTTGTGTTGGATGCGTTTCATCTACGTGACAGTGTTCATCATAATATATTTATGCCGTGTACTGGGTGGCCGAATATTAAGTACAAAGGTAGTGGTAGTAAGTATCATATCTAGTAATACAGTCAGGGAATTGTACCCCTCAGTTACAGATATGGTGCGTCTGTCTATGTCTGGGTCTCTTAATATGTCATGATGTGCTCTGTCCTTGTGTCCATGACTGTATTGTGACCTGTATCCCTACTATGTCTATGTGCTTTTGTTGTGTTTTTATTCTAATGTATTTATCTTGATTTTATTCTGTTTTTATTGCTAACCCTTTTTTTACACAGGATTTTAGCCTGTACCTTCTGGCAGGGGGACTACCAATGGAAATTAGCCTTTTGGCTAAAATTGGGTGCATTTACATTTGTAAAATGTTTTATTAATGTACACTGTCCCCCTTGAACAAATAAAGTAAACCAAACCAAACCAAACCCGGGATTCTCTGGACGAGCGGATGCTTCTCTGTCCCGTGCAGGCCCCATCTTTCACATGAATGTGGAAGTACACCCTAAAGCACGAGGAAAAGTGAGCATGGATCTTCGTTATCGGGAGTTCCATGCTCAAGTCGGCTGCAGCCCAAACGGGAATTGTGCCGGCTCCGTTGTATGTCTGGTAAATCACAGTTGAAAACTGTGTTTGACATTTCTTTTTCTCTTCCCTCTTAGGATGGGGAGGGACTCAGGCGGCGGCGGCCTGTCTGAAGTGTGGCTTATTATGTCGTTGTGTACAGTTCAGGTGATAGCTGCTTAGCTGGCGTGCTAGTTTGTGGCCTACTGTTGTTAGCCAGTCAGCTGTTAGCTGCGGCGCTAGCTCATTGTGTTCACTAGGCTAGTAAACGTTAGCTTGTTGCTATCAGTCGGATGGCTGTTAGCTTAATGCTACACTGTTGAACGTTACTGTGACTATAACATGCCTTAAACACTCTGACTACGACGTCATCTTTGACAGAGGATGTTAGTCGACCCTACACCTGGGTGCCATGCCAGCGAGGACTTCGTCAACATGGAGAACGGAGGCTGGGTGGCATAGCGGACATACCCTTGTCACCAACGCAGGAGATGCTGGGTTCGACTCGGTGTCCCATTGACCAGTGTTGCAGTCCTCTCGGCCTGCGCTCAGGGTGAAGGTAGGAGTCCTGACCGGACTTTAAACACTTCTTCTTTTCTTCCCTTCTAAATGTTTTGTAATAACGATGTTTCCAAAACATGTGTTGCTGCAATACATTGAGGATACGACGTGTGTTGTGTGTGAATTGTCTTGTCACTGGTATAGCTTCTCTCTCCATAGAAAATCGGCGTTGTTTTTTACATGTGTGAAAATGAACTGGTTAGTTGTGATGAGAACATGTGTGTTCATGTAACGTTTGCAACATGGGTGAACTCACAACTAAGAGGGTTAGTTAACCTGTGAAGCTATGCTTAGTGACATGTGATTGAGGAATGAATCTTTTTCTCAGCCTGTGATGACAATGAACAGCATGTTCACATATTAACAGGAGTAGTAGTTGTGATCTACAACTGGGTTAGGTTTGGCCCACAGAAGCACATGTGTAAGTCTGGACCGGGGCTCTGAGCGCTGAGCGCGTGCGTCTCTATTGGTAAGACTTCCGTGAGTTGTTCAGGTTCCATGTTATGGATCTGTTTCAGGGAGTTGTCAGAGCTCCTCCTCACGAAGCTCCTCCTCAGGGAGAAGTGCCTTCTGTGAGTTCGGACTCTCCTTCCCAGTGAGGGAGCCTCCTCAGAGTTTCAGAGCCTCCTCCTCAGATTGTCAAGGTGAGTAGAACTTCAAAAAGGAGTTCTGCTCTATTGTATGTGTATTCGATTCAATTCGATTATTGAGTGTGTATTGGTTCAGTGCCTCCTCCTTGGAGAGCCCTAACCTAAGTGTTACATAGCTCAATGTTGCAATATTTCTTTTCAATCTATACAGCTTGCGTGGGAAGTCTCTCTGGGGATTCCCGTCTCCTCCCTGTGGCGAGGGTGGCGGGATATAAAAATGAAAAAGAAATTTACCCTCAGCCGCGTCACGTGGGATTCATGTCAGTCTGGGTTTCTTTCTTTTTTAATAAAAAGAGGAAAGAACATGAAGCACGACGGCTCCTTGTCGTTCTCCCAGGCCACTTGGAGGAACAATGTCTGGTGTCTGGTTAGACTATCCATTGATGTGTTTGGGTCTCCACGCGTACATAGTGCTGGCTCGGGGTGTTTCTGATAAGAATCACGCATGAGGCTGGTATGCCTTGGTTGCTCGTTATTAAAACAGCGTTTTTATAGGGCAACTGGGATGGAGGTTTTCTCTTCCGAGGGCCTGTTACTAGGTCTCGACGGATTCTCGTTCATATCTGGGGGATGTTAACGGAATAGATCAAAACATAGGTAGAGGGGTCTCACGCCCCTTGGCGTGGGCCACTGAGCGAGGTACGAATGGGACCGTCTGGGTGGCGCCCTCTTTTCATGTTTTAGATCGACACGCGTACCTACCCCCTCTCTTGGAGTGGGGATGTCGGCGTGGTTAGGGCACGGGACTGGTTCTGGTCACGCTGGTCCAGGTCAGTTAACCCGTTGTCCGCCGGGGACGCAGATCTGCTGTTCTGGTACCGTGAGGGACTTGTGTCTTTTTTGGGGGAAAAAATGCCGGGTCAGCCCGGGTGTCACAGGGTTGGGCGTTATGGAGACCCTTTGTTGGGTACATGTTGTACCCTGCGCTATCATGAAGGGGCTGGTTCTCCATTCTTTTCGCTCCTCTCTCACGCATGGCGAAGAGGGGGCTGTTGGGGTGGTCTTATGGACCTCCTCTGGTAGCCCTGTGTGCTTCCCGAGCCGCCGGGCCTGGTCCGAAGTTGTGTTTCGTCGACCCGTAGGCCTGGAATAACCCCTTTTTTGAAAACTGAAACACTTGTACTGCGGTATAGCCAGTGTATACCCGCAGGTGTGTTTTGGAGTTTTTTCTTGAGGGGTTATAGGAACAACCACCGCATGTGGTACCAAGAGGGTGGTTGATTCCCTGGTGTGTTGGAGCAGAGTCAACTCCCGGGTTACCCGGTTGAGTGTGCCCCTGCACGTTCATGACGCCTGCCAATCGTGTCAGCTTTCTCTGCCTCGGCCCCTCTGGGTCTGGGTTTTTTGGTGGAGGCTTTGTCATGGTGCGCAACAATGCCAGCATACGCCCCTTCCGCCGGGGTGCTGTTTTCAGTTGACCCCTTTGGCGCCTGTCTCGTCCGCAGTGCTCCAGGCTCGGGTCAAATGCCTGCTGCCTGGTTTAAGGGATCGACCCCCTCTGGGGTCGTCTCCCCGGTGCGCTGCCTGCTTCCGCTGTAGTGTAGCCTTTTGAGTGCTTCAAGTTACGGCCATGCTGACTGCCTGAGTTTGCCAGGGTCAGTGTGCCAGGCGGCGTACTAGTGGGTGGAAGGGCCCGCTCTTGGAGGGGCCCTGTCCGAATACGCTGGCGATGTGGGGGGCGGTGTCACTAAGTGACCGCCTGGTGAGGTCTTGATGCTGTGGCGTCATTGACCTCTCCGGGCCCCCTTTTTCCGGGGGATCCAGTCCCTTCAGTGGGTCTGGGTCTTCCTTCGCGCTCCGCTGCTACGGCCTTGCCACGGGGTTGAGTTTGCTCTCGACCACGTGATTTTGGGGGCGGTAACGAGGTTTGTTCCTTCCGTTCGTTCCCTGGTGGCATGCGGGTTGTGCGTGTGCGTAGTCGTGGGGTCAAGCCACGGTCTGCTCACCCTGTGCATTGAGTTGTTCGAGTTTCTCTTTGCACGGTCGGATCCGTCTCCCTCCCGTCCTCCAATAGGGGGGGTATCCTCCATTAGGGAGGGTCGGGGGGGCTCGGTCCTCCCCGGTTCTGATGGTTGTGGGGGGCCTCAGCGGGGTATATTTGTCGAGCTTCAGGCTCCCGCTCAGCTCCTGTAGTGCAGATGACGCTGAGCGGCAGCCAGTATGATATAGAACGTAAGGTTATGAATATAACCAAGTTCTATGAATACTGGTGACGCTCAGCGTCGGGACGCCACTGCGGCCTTTGATCTCGCCTTGTGGTGAAAGATTGGGAAGGAGGCGATTAGGTGACCACACACCTGCTTATGAAGGTAGCGGATAGGGGTGTGGCCAGACGAATGTTGGTATGTAAAGGTACATTGTGGATTTTTATTCAGTGCATGTGCACAAAGTGAGGTTAGTGCAGATGACGCTGAGCGTCACCAGTATTCATAGAACTTGGTTATATTCACTACCACACAACAAAGGGTTAACCCTTTCACTACCACACTACAAAGGGTTAACACTTTCACTAGCACACTACAGAAGGTTAACCTTTCACTACCATAGTGTGGTACGTGGTAGTGCAAGGGTTCTGTATCGTATGGTTCTGTATCGTATGGCTCCGCTCGGCGCCACTACTACTGCACTGTACCTCGCTCGTGCACGCGCACTGAATAAAAAATTCCACAATGCACCTTTACATCCCAACATCCGTCTGGCCACACCCCCATCAGCTTACCTACATAAGCAGGGGTGGGGCCACACACTCGCCTCCTTCTTCGCTTTCACCACAAGGAAGTGCCTTCGGTAGATCCCCACTTGACGAGGTTGCTAGTTGAAGAAGGTTGGAAAACAAGAGATACGTTGACATCATATCTTTATTTTCTCTCTCACTATTTTTCGAGAAAATACTGCGATATTGTCTTCGTTACTGGAGTGTCTGGAAGATGATGATAATTTTACACCTCCACCGTTTTTTTCGTATTAGGAGTTCACGCCGCTGACATGCCTCCCAACTACAATCCTCCTTGCTGCGGCTGGATGGGGTAAGACCCTCCAGCAACACAGCTGGACTGTAGGACGCACCGACTGTTGTGAGAAGCGGTGGGTTCCAGGTTTGGTGAGTAATGTTTGCTTGCGAGCACCACTTGTCTGTTAGTGCTATGGGGGCTAGCTGACAATGTTTACGAAAACCGGCCCCAGATTAGGGTCCTTCTGTTCAGCCTTTTAGGCGACGGCGGAGGATCTTGGTTTGAAGCCCATTATAGTAAACTAGTGGGCCACGACCAGTAACTGGTGATCCCAGGATTCTCTGGACGAGTGGATGCTTCTCTGTCACCGTGTAGGCCCCATCTTTCATATACAAATGAGAGTATACCCTCACGAGGAAATGTGGGCATGGATGTTCGTTATCGGGAGATCCATGTTCAAGTCGGCTACAGCCCAGATGGGACTTGTTCTGGCTCCGCCGGATGTCTGGTAAAATCACTGTTGTAAACTGTGTTGACATCTCTTTTTCTCTTCTCTCTTAAAAGGTGAGGAGGGTTTCAGAACGGCGGCCTGTCTGAAGTGTGGCTTGTTATGTCGTTTGTGTACAAGTTCAGGTGGTAGCTGCTTAGCAGATAGCTGCTTAGCTTGCGTGCTAGTTGTGGCCTACTGTGTTAGCCAGTCAGCTGTTATCTGCGCAGCTGTTAGCTGCGGTATTAGCTCGCTGTGTTTACCAGGCTAGTACACGTTAGCTTGCTGCTATCAGCCGAACGGCTGTTAGCTTAATGCTACACTGTTGAACGTTTCTGTGACTATAACATGCCTTAAACACTCTGACTACGACGTCATCTTTGACAGAGGATGTTAGTCGAACCTACCCGGAGCCGGCCGGCGAGGACTGCGTCAACAAGGAGAACCGTAGAGGCGGGATGGAGCAGCGACGCTGCCCATGTAGTCAAACACAGGATGCTGTGTTTACTATCGGTGCCATGTTAGAGACTGCAGTTCGCTTGATTTGCGCTCTCGGTAGGAAGGTCCTGACCAGACCTTAAAACGCGTCTTCTTCCTTCCCTTCTAAATGTTTTGTAAATAACGATGTTTTCCAAAACGAGTGTTGCTGCACTACATTTAGGATACGACGCGAGTTGTGTGTGAATTGTCTTGTCACTGGTATTAGCTTCTCCATGCAAATCGGGTTGTTTGTTACAGATGTAAAAATTATCTGGTTTGTTGTGTTGAGAAACATCATGTGTGTTCATGTACCGTGTACTCACAACTAAGGGGGTTAAACTAACCTATAAAGCTATGCTTAGTGACATATGAGTGAAGAATGAATTATTTTCTCAGCCTGTAATGACAATGAACAGTGTGTTCACATATTAACAGGTTTACTTGTTCAACTGGCCGTATTAAGGGTAAGATAGGAGGGGCGTTCCCCCCGGTTCCCTGGGGACTTCCTCACCCTCCTCTCAGACATGTTGTTTACAATATATTGTGTCACTGTGTGGTGGGATACGATGTAACCCTTGGTTTGATTGCTGGGGTTGTGCTAAAACTGCTTGAGGAACTGTATTTTCCTAAAAGAAAAGATTGTTTGGTCACTTTTCGTGTGTGCTTGGCAAGGCCTGTGGCCGATACTAATCGAGAATTGTGTATTCTCTCATTATGAAAAACGGCGTTCCTCTGTAGAGTGTATTGCCATTTTTTGTGGTGGTAAAGGGTTGTGTGTATCTTGTGATCTACAACTGGGTTGGGTTGGCCACAGAAGCACATGTGTAAGTCTGGTACCGGGGCTCTTAAGGGGGCCCTCTCTATTCTATGTTTTTTCCTTAGTAAAAATCAGATAGCAGGTTAGCACATGAGCTGTGTGAAGCTGTTAGACGCTTCATGTAGCTGACTATGACTGTGTCATACTCTTTTTTGTCGTTACATCGTATCATGGGTGTGGGGTCGTAAAGGGGTGAACTGGTAATCCTTTCCTCCCCTTCTTTGATGGGCAGGGGTTAAGACCTCCAGTCCTTCAAGGTTCCTGTCACGTTGCTGTTCGGCACGTTACAGGGTAAGGGGGGGGGGGGGGGAGTTTCCTGGTCCCACACCCTGGAATATTGGGCATGTGCACCGCAGAAATTCCCCCGCCACAGAGTACGTCACTGTGCGCGTCTCTGTTGGTAAGACTTCCGTGAGCTGTTCAGGTCCATATGATGGATCTATTTCAGGGAGGGGTCAGGGCTCCTCCTCACGAAGCTCCTACTCGGGCCTTCTGTTAGTTAGGACTCTCCTTCCATGTGAGGGAGCCTCCTCAGAGTGCAGAGCCTCCTCCTCAGATTGTCAAGGTGAGTAGAACTCCAAAAAGGAGTCCTGCTCTATTGTGTGTGTATTCGATTCAATTCGATTATTGAGTGTGTATGGGTTCAGTGCCTCCTCTTCGGAGAGCCCTAAAACCAAAATTTTACATGGCTCAATGTTGCAATATATTCTTTTCAATCTATACAGCTCGCGTGGGAAGTCTCTCTGGGGATTTCCGCCTCCTCCCTATGGGAGGGTGGTGGGATGTAAAAATGTAAAAAAAAATTACCCTCAGCCTGCGTCACGAGGGATTCATGTCAGTCTGTGTTCTTTCTTTTTTGAATAAAAAGAGGAAGGTACATGAAGCACGACGGCTCCGTGTCGTTCTCCCAGGCGACTTGGAGGAACAATGTTTGGTGTCTTGCTAGACTATCCATTGATGTGTTTGGGTCTCGACGAATACATAGTGCTGGCTCGGTGTGTTTCTGTTACAGGATCACACAGGGGCTAAGTGCGCCTTGGTTGCTTGTTAAAACAGCGTTTTTATAGGCAACTGGGATGGGGTTTTGTCTCTTCCGAGCGCCAGTTTACTAGGTTGTCTTGATGAATTCTCGTTCATATCTGGGGGATGTTAACGGAATAGATTTGAACATCGGTAGAGGGGTCTCACGCCCTTGGGGTGGGCCACTGAGCCTGGTTTAAATGAGGACCGTCTGGGTGGCGCCCTCTTTTCATGTTTTAGATCGACACGCATACCTACCCCCTCTCCTGGAGTGGGCATGTCGGCGTGGTTGGGACACGGGACTGGTCTGGTCACGCTGGTCCAGGTCAGTTAACCCGTTGTCCGCCGGGGATGCAGATCTGCTGTTCTGGTACCCCGAGGGACTTGTGCTTTTTTCGGGGGGAAAAATGCCAGGTCGGTCCGGGTGTCACAGGGTTAGGCGCTATGGAGACCCTTGTTGGGTACATATTGTACTCTGCACTGTCGTAATGGCTTACGGCCATGCCAACCTGTACACGCCCGATCTCGTCCGATCTCGGCCGCTACGCAGGTTTGGTCCTGGTTAGTACTTGGTTGGGAGACCGCCTGGGAATACCAAGTGCGGTGTGCTTGGGGCTGGTTCTCCATTCTTTTCGCTCCTCTCTCACGCGTGGCGAAGAGGGGGCTGTTGGGGTGGTCTTGGACCTCCTCTGGCAACCCTGTGCTTCCCGTGCCGCCGGGCCCGGTCCGAAGTAATGTTTCGTCGACCCGTAGGCCTGGAATAACCCTTTTTTGAAAACTGAAACACTTGTACTGCGGTATAGCCAGTTACGCCCGCAGGTGTGTTTTGGAGTTTTTTCTTGAGTGGTTATAGGAACAACCACTGCATAGGGTAACGACAAGGTGGTTGATTCCCTGGTGTGTTGGAGCAGTGTCAACTCCCGGGTTACCCGGTTGAGTGTGCCCCTGCACGTTCATGACGTCTGCCAATCATGTCAGCCTTCTCTGCCTCAACCCCTCTGGGTGGGTTTTTTTTAATGGAGGCTTGGTCATGCAACAACGCCAGCATACGCCCCTTCCGCCGGGGGGGCTGTTCTCAGCTAACTCCTTTGGCGCCTGTCTCGTCCGCAGTGCTCCAGGCTCAGGTTACAACCTGTTGCCTGGTTTCCCCGGTGCGCTGCCTGCTTCCGTTGGTTAACCTTTTTTCTGTGCTTACGGCCATGCTGACTGCCTGTTCTGCAGGGTCAGTGTACCAGGCGGTGTGCTATTGGGGGGAAAGGGCCCGCTCTTGGAGGGGCCTTATCCGAATACGCTGGCGATGTGGGGGGCGGTGTCACTAAGTGACCGCCTGGTGGGGTCTTGATGCCTGGCGTCATTGACCTCTCCGGGCCCCCGTTTTCCAGGGGATCCAGTCCCTTCAGTGGGTCTGGGTCTTCCTTCGCGCTCCGCTGCTACGGCCTTGCCACGGGGTTGGGTTTGTTCTTGACCCTGTGATTCTGGGGGCAGTAACGAGGTTGTTCCTTCCGTTCGTTCCCGGGTGGCATGCGGGTTGTGCGTGTGTGTAGTCGTGGGTTCAGGCCACGGTCTGCTCACCCTGTCCATTGAGTTGCTTGAGTGCCTCTTCGCACGGTCGGATCCGTCGCCCTCCCGTGATCCTCCAATAGGGGGGGTGCCCTCCATTAGGGGGGGTCGGGGGGGCTCGTTCCTCCCTGATCTGATGGTTGTGGGGGGCCTCAGCAGGGTACATTTGTCGGCCGATGGCTCTCGCTCAGCCTCCTTTGTGCAGTAGTGACACCGAGCGGAGCCATACGATACAGAACGTTAGGTTATGGCTATAACCAAGTTCTGTGAGTATTGGTGACGCTCGGCGTCAGACGCCACTGCGGCCCTTGATCTCGCCTTGTGGTGAAAGCTTGGGAAGGAGGCGAGTGTGTGGCCCCACCCCTGCTTATGTAGGTAAGCTGATGGGGGTGTGGCCAGACGGATGTTGGGATGTAATGGTGCATTGTGGAATTTTTTATTCAGTGCGCGTGCACGAGCGAGGTACAGTGCAGTAGTAGTGACGCCGAGCGTCACCAATACTCACAGAACTTGGTTATAGCCATAACCTAACGTTAACATTCTACAGTGCGGTAGTGAAATGGTTAATGTCCAAATATCCTGCTAATGCTCTAGGCATAGAGGTGCCTGTCTATCGGAGGCTGCTCCAAGTGAATGAAGATAGAGGTATCAACTGAAACTGTAGAGACCTTGGTGAATCCATAGATATCAACCATTACATGTTGCCTTACTAGGGAATGGATGATCATTAGCTCCAATTGCTCCATTACATTGGGGGGAAAAGATCAGTACAGCCATTTACAACAGAGTCACAGAGTCAGCTTGTGTATTATATGTTTAGTTTAGTTTATAGTTTTAGTTTAAAATAGTCTATAGTTTATAGCTATTTATACAGTTAGCATAGTTTGTATTGTTAGAATATACGTTGTGTATTATATTTCGTTTTATAGTTTTAGTTTATAGTCTTAGTTAATTTATAGCTTATTTAGTTCATAGTTATAGTTTGTATAGATAGAATATATGTTGTGTACTATGTTTACAAATCTACTAAGGTTGAGGAGCGGGGAAAAACAAGCATCTAATTTTTTTCAGAATGTATGTACATTTAAAAAGGATGTGACAATAAAATAATCTGAATCTGAATCTGAATCTGAAACTTGACCTCTCACCTCAAGATGTCTGAATGACATTGTGCTCAATGGAAGATTTGTGCTAATTGCATACAATTTACGGTCAAATATATTTTTTTATCTATTTCTGCATACTGAGTTATGAAGCCAAGACTCTTGTGAGTCCAACGAGCATAACGTAAGGTTATGTATATAACCAAGTTCTATGAATTATGGTGACGCTCAGCATCATTCTGCACGCACTTCACTTCGTGCACGAGCACTGAATAAAAAATTCCACAATGTACCTTTATATCCCAACATTCGTCTGGCCACACCCCTATCTGCTTACCTTCATAAGCAGGTGTGTGGTCACCTACTCGCCTCCTTCCCAAACTTTCACCACAAGGCGAGATCAAGGGCCGCAGCGGCGTCCTGATGCTGAGCGTCACCATAATTCATAGAACTTGGTTATATACATAACCTTACGTTCTATTTAATTATGGCTGCCGCTCAGCATCATTCTGCACAAGAGGAGCTGAGCGGGAGCCAAAGCTCGACAAATGTACCCTGCTGAGGCCCCCCACAACCATCAGACCGGGGAGGACCGAGCCCCCCGACCCTCCCTAATGGAGGATACCCTCCCTATTGGAGGACGGGAGGGAGACGGATCCGACCGTGCAAAGAGGAACTCAAGCAACTCAACGCACAGGGTGAGCAGACCGTGGATTGACCCCACGACTACGCACACGCACAACCCGCATGGTTAGGGCACGGGACTGGTTCTGGTCACGCTGGTCCAGGTCAGTTAACCCGTTGTCCGCCGGGGTCGCAGATCTGCTGTTCTGGTACCCTGAGGGACTTGTGCTTTTTTCGGGGGGAAAAATGCCGGGTCGGCCCGGGTGTCACAGGGTTGGGCGTTATGGAGACCCTTTGTTGGGTACATGTTGTACCCTGCGCTATCATGAAGGGGCTGGTTCTCCATTATTTTCGCTCCTCTCTCACGCATGGCGAAGAGGGGGCTGTTGGGGTGGTCTTATGGACCTCCTCTGGTAGCCCTGTGTGCTTCCCGAGCCGCCGGGCCCGGTCCGAAGTTGTGTTTCGTCGACCCGTAGGCCTGGAATAACCCCTTTTTGAAAACTGAAACACTTGTACTGCGGTATAGCCAGTGTATACCCGCAGGTGTGTTTTGGAGTTTTTTCTTGAGGGGTTATAGGAACAACCACCCCATGTGGTACCAAGAGGGTGGTTGATTCCCTGGTGTGTTGGAGCAGAGTCAACTCCCGGGTTACCCGGTTGAGTGTGCCCCTGCACGTTCATGACGCCTGCCAATCGTGTCAGCTTTCTCTGCCTCGGCCCCTCTGGGTCTGGGTTTTTTGGTGGAGGCTTTGTCATGGTGCGCAACAATGCCAGCATACGTCCCTTCCGCCGGGGTGCTGTTTTCAGTTGACCCCTTTGGTGCCTGTCTCGTCCGCAGTGCTCCAGGCTCGGGTCAAACGCCTGCTGCCTGGTTTAAGGGATCGACCCCCTCTGGTGCTTCAAGTTACTCGGAGTTACAAGTTACTCAAGTTATTCGGATAGAGCCCCTCCAAGAGCGGGCCCTTACCCCCCAATAGTACACCGCCTGGCACACTGACCCTGCAGAACAGGCAGTCAGCATGGCCGTAAAGCACTCAAAAAAGGTTAACCAACGGAAGCCAGGGGATACCAGGCAGCAGGCTGTAGACCTGAGCCTGGAGCACTGCGGACGAGACAGGCGCCAAAGGAGTTAACTGAAAACAGCCCCCCCGGCGGAAGGGGCGTATGCTGGCATTGTTGAGCACTGTACAAAAGGCCCAAGGACTGGGCAGACATAAGGACTGTGGGGTGCTGTTCTGCTGTTCTGCTGTTCTGCAGCTGGACGCCTCTCAGACATAAAGGCTGTGGGGGGCTGCTCTGCTGTTCTGCAGCTGGATGCCTCTCAGACATGTCTAGACATGTCAGTCGATAGCCAGCATCTTTATATACTAGTGGGCTTTAGTGATTCCTTCAGTTCATGTGTGCGTCCCTGATCACAAGTAAGTGTTAAATATGTGCATAATGAGGACGCTTAGTTATTGTTGGTGATTTATATGGTTAAGGCTTATACTAATGTTATAATTCTACCAGCTGTTTAGGAAGCAATTTACCAGTATGTTTATTGTGATAATCTAGTCTATTGGGTATAATCTATGTTGTTGATTATAGTATTTAGTATCTGTTTAGCACAGTTTATCCCTGTAACTAGTACAGGTAAAGCACTGCTTATCCCCATTGGTAGTTCCACTCGTGAGGTTTATGTTACTTGTAGCAAAAGTATATTGTATAGTATATAACAGACTGATTAATAAGTATTAGTAACGCTGATGTCTTTGTTTCCTCCCCATTTAGAACCACACACACTCTCACATACTCCCACCGTGTTAATGGGAAATAGAAGTAGAAATTGCCTGTGCATCTGTCTGACCATTGATAATAAAACTCATCAAAGAACGTTCCTGCCTCCCGTGTCCTGACTAGACACCCTGTGTTGTTGACTACATTTCCTAACCACCAAGAGCTTCACTACAAGCACCATGACAAACCCACCCAGAGGGGTCGAGGCAGAGAAGGCTGACACGATTGGCAGATGTCATGAACGTGCAGGTAGAGCTGCCGCGGTATTGATATTTTCCTTACCGCACGAATTTGCGAAATATTTCCTACCGCCGCGGTTATTACCGCACAGTGCGCACAAAAAAAAATTTGAATGCATTTTTTTTTTTTTTAGTAGTCTACTCTTATAGCCTGCCTCTAGTCTAATGGCGCTTTTCCACTGCATAGTACCTACTCGACTCGACCCGCTTTAGGCACCTGGTACTTCGTTCCTTTTCCACTGCAGCCAGGTACTACTCCGTTTGTCTCCGTGTGGGGGTGCAGGCGGGGCCGCTCGCTTGTGTACACTGAAAGCTCCGTGGGCATAGATGTCCGAGGGCTTGCAGCAAGCCAGAGTTTAACACAGTTTCAATCAATCAATCAATCAATCAATCAATAACAACATTAACCAGACTCTCGTTGCGTCTATTCTGCCAAAGCTAACGTTACCTCTCATTGTGTATTCTACCAAGCAAACCCGGGTTTAACGTTACCTCTCGTGTATATCGGCTGACGGTAGTATTAACAACAACAAACTTAACACATCAGCGATCTTGTTGTGACACTAAACTCTCCGCTCGGTGGTAAATTGGGTTGATGTCGGTTTTGTTTCATCAATAAATAAGGCAGAATACACAGTGAATCCATTCTTTTTTGTTTATTGCTTGGTTCTGTCGCAAACAAATCCTGAACGAAATGCATCCTTAGCGAGGCAGTAAAGATGGCGGCGCCGGCGTTCTGTTTTTGTTCAGACTGAGGCTACAAAGTGTGACGCGTCTCTCTTCTGACCAGTCAGTGGTCTGCAATGTTTCACATGACTTTTCTGGTACCACTTCTACCCAATAGGGTCGCTTGGAACCGAGTAGGGTATATCTGCAGAGCCGCAAGCCGCAAGCCAACTTTATTATTATGATAAAAAACAGCGGTGACGCGGTATTCAGCCTAACTTTGCGGTGAGCGTGATGCAACAGCGATACCGCGGTAATGCGGTTATCGCGGCAGCTCTACGTGCAGGGGCACACTCAACCGGGTAACCCGAGAGTTGACTCTGCTCCAAGACACCAGGGAATCAACCACCCTCTCTGTACACAGACGGTGGTTGTTCCTATAACCCCTCAAGAAAAAACTCCAAAACACACCTGCGGGTATACACCAGCTATACCGCAGTACAAGTGTTTCAGTTTCCAAAAAAGGGTTATCCCAGGCCTACGGTTTCAACGAAACATTACTTCGGACCGGGCCCGGCGGCTCGGGAAGCACACAGGGTTATCAGAGGAGGTCCAGAAGACCACCCCAACAGCCCCCTCTTCGCCATGCGTGAGAGAGGAGCAAAAGAAGGAGAACCAGCCCCTTATAATAGTGCCAGGTACAAAGTGTACCCAACAAAGGGTCTCCATAACGCCTAACCCTGTGACACCCGGGCCGACCCGGCATTTTTCCCCCTGAAAAAAGCCCAAGTCCCTCAGGGTACCAGAACAGCAGATCTGCATCCCCGGCGCACAACAGGTTAACTGACCTGGACCAGCGTGACCAGAACCAGTCCCGTGCCCTAACCACGCCGACATGCCTACTCCAGGAGAAGGGGCAGATATGCGTGTTGATCTAAAACATGAAAAGAGGGCGCCACCCAGACGGTCCGGTTTAAACCGCGCTCTGTGGCCCACCCCAAGGGCGTGAGACCCCTCTACCTATGTTCTGATCTATTCCGTTAACATCCCCCAGATATGAACAAGAATCCGTCGAGACCCAGTAACAGGCCCTCGGAAGAGGAAAAAATCCCCCATCCCAGTTGCTTTATAAAAACGCTGTTTTAATAACAAGTAACCATGGCGTACTAGCCACCCGCATGATTCTTATCAGAAACACCCCGAGCCAGCACTATGTATGCGTCGGGACCCAAAACATATCAATGGACAGTCTAACCAGACCCCACATCGATCCTTCAAGGCGCCTGGGAGAACGACAAGAAGGTTGTCGTGCTTCACATTCTCCACACTTTTTTATTAAAAAAGAAAGAAACACCGACTGACATGAATCCCACTTGACGCAGCCGAGGGTACATTTTTTTTACATTTTTATATCCCGTCATCCCTACCACAGAGGAGAGACGGAACTCCTCAGAGAGACTTCCCACGTGAGCCATAGATTGAAAAGCCACGGTAACATTGAGTCATGTGACCAACGACTCAAGTTACGCGTATATTGAGCGTAGTAGAACATTAAGTTCCTACGCTCTATCCCGACACTTGACAACAACAGACCCTACATACGGGTCTAAACTCATGCAAGTCATCGTCCAATAGCAACGTGCCTAGTGACGTGTGCTATGACGGGGGGAAACCCAAGACTCAAACGCCTGTGATGGGTGCAGAGCGCAAGCTAATACAATGCACGCTAACCACAGACACATCTGTGAACAGGGTTTATAGCAAGACCAAGTTGTGTGTGTGTGTGAATCCTACACCTGCATCCATGTTGTAACACAGAAAAAACATTGATAGAGAGAGAGAACGGCTGAGCCGTGGTACGTTTTCATACGAGCATTACTGCGAACCCAACACAATAGTGTTGCAGCTCAATATCACTGTGTAAGCAACAGAGCACACAACTAACCTCTACCTTTATGTGGAGATTCAGGTCGAGGCAGAAAAAAACCTTTTTCAACCGAGTGTAGGCTGCAGGCCTTGCTTAAGCTCTAACATGAATGTAGCCCTCCTATCAACCCATACTAGCGAAAGATTCACACGTTGCAACCCCATCATATGTTTGGTGAATAAACACACAGTTTGTTAACAAAAAATACAGTCCCCCTTTAGAGGGGACTCTTTCATAGCGAACAAAATCATAGCGGGCCGGGAAGGGAAACAGGGGGGGACCACAGAGGGAAAAAGTCACTGGGTCTTAGCAACGCCTGCCACGAGCCGCTCAGGATTTGCCACCCCGGGGAGCCCCGGAGGGACGGTAAATGATCGGCGGCTGGTCTCGACGATCCCTACCGTCACCTCCGGGCGTAGATGGGCCAGCTGCAGTCCCGGAGGCGCCCTCTCTCCTCCTGGCCTTCTTCGCTGAAGGTTCAGCAGTGGCGGTGGTGGCAGCGGCGGCCACGGTGGAGGAACCTCGACGACGCGGCAGCCGTCTGACTCCACCGGCAACATCGGGCGGGGGGAAATGAGGCTGGAGCACGGAGCGTTCCTCCTGCATCTCCCTGCAGGTTGAGGTCATCAGCTGCAGTGCCGTCCCGAATAGTCCAGCATCGGAGAGGGGTGCCGTCAGAAGTGGAGTCCTCTTCTTCTCCGGCACACACGCCTGCTCCAGCCAAAGGTGGCGCTGGATCAGAGTGGCCAGGGCGCGCACTTTCCCAGCGGCTATAGCCTGCGGCTGAGTCAGATGCAGCATGGCTCCTGCCGACTGGGCGAGCTGATCATGCTGTAAATCAGTCAGCTCCGTGCCGCCCGTCAATATCCCGGACATGAATCTCGCCAGCTGCACGATGTTAGACACGGCAGCTAGAGATTGTGTTCCGGTGATAAATGACTGGTCGCTCCAATATGCCAACCGCCTCGCCGATTTCCCTTGGGGAACCGGCTTCTGTAACGGCTCCCACACCATCTCCAGACAAAGGAGCGCCACCATCGGCCTATCAAGCCGTGGCACGCCCTCCTTCATGCCGTTGACCAAACCCGCCACCCGCGTGACTTGCACGTAGGCAGGAGTAAGGCCTATGATGTGGGAGACCACCTGGCCCTGACGGACATAGGCCACCATTGAGGGGAAAAATGGGTAGACAACGTCCACCCCTCTCACCGGGCGACGTTGCCATAGATGACCTATGAGATCATCAGGGACAGGAACAGGCAGTGGCTGCGGCAGCGGCACGCCGTTTGCGACTGCCACTGCCGCCATGAGCTCGGGAAACAAAGCACGCAGTTCACCCTGCATATTTTCCTCCTCCGAGCCCGCGTCCCTCACATACAGCAGACTACTGGTCAAGGAGCCACATTCTGATGTGGCTGATAGCAGAGCATCCCGCCGCCGAGTCGGAGGTTCTAACCCAACATCTGCGGGCGGGGAACCCCAAGGAGACATCTCCCCCCTCCAGTGTTACCTGGACAGGCAGGGGACACGTCTCCACCGGGCCTTCAAACAAGAACCCGTCCGCCTCTATCATGTAGTCCTCTGTCTCCATCGGGCATGTAGAGACCGACGCATCCTCATCTGGCTCCAGCAACTCACCAAAACCAGGCCGTTCGCGTCTGCAAGCCACCATCTTGCGACGGGAGCGAGCCGACGCAAAAAGTTTGCGTCTCAAATCCCCCGCAACCAAAGGAGTCGGCCGCCCAACAGCGGACGACTCCCCGGAAGCAGAGGAACCAGAGCCGGAACCAGGCCATCGCACAGGAGACGGCACTGGTGCACCAGCTCCTTGGAGAGGCAAACTACCCATCGGACGCCTACCGGGCGTGGCTGCCGACCACGAGAGAGGCCTCAACCCCGCTCCAAGACGCACGACAGAGGTGGCAATGGAGAACCGCTGGTGAAGAGTGGCGTTGCGAGCGCGACCCTCCGAAGTAGACATTATGACTTAGCTTTTTTCTTTCGAATATATGAGAGAAGAAAAAAACAAGAAAAAATTTAAACACGTCTCAACTTTCTTCAGCTAACAACCTCGTCAAGTGTGGGATCTACCGAAGGCACTTCCTTGTGGTGAAAGTGAAGAAGGAGGCGAGTAGGTGACCACACACCTGCTTATGAAGGTAAGCGGATAGGGGTGTGGCCAGACGAATGTTGGGATGTAAAGGTACATTGTGGAATTTTTTATTCAGTGCTTGTGCACGAAGTAAAGTGCGTGCAGAATGATGCTGAGCGGCAGCCATAATGAAATAGAACTGTATTTATGTGCAATGATGTTAGATATTTCAATGTGCTGACAAAATAAATGGTATTTGGCTTCACTGTATACAAATGACATCATCAACCTTTACACTCTGGATAAACTAGAGATATGGGTCATTAACCCTTTCACTACCACACTACCAAAGAGTTAACCCTTTCACTGCAACAGTACAGAAGGTTAACCCTTTCACTGCCACACAACAAAGGGTTAACTCTTTCACAGCCACACTATGAAAGGGTTAACCTATGTAGTATGGTAGTGAAAGTGTTAAGAGAGTTTATGTATGATAAAGGGGGGTTTCTGAGCCATTTTCACAAATAAATGCTGGGGGCAATTTTTGCAGGACTCTCCAGATTGGTTTTCATTATATTGTATTGTTGATGGGTGGTAAGAGTCTGAAATCTTGCCTAGGGCACTAAATGTAACAGAGTGGGCCCTGGCTACTCATCCACAGTATCATATTCAATACATATTCATAGGATAATTGAATCTAAGACTAGAATGCTGGAACGGTAACTCACGGCTGACATATTTGATTTAATCCACATTTCTGGGCATAGTAAAAGGTCAAATGTCCCGGGAAATTACATTTAGGCCTATCAACATTTTGCCTTTGGTGGTTCACTCTTAAACTTTGTGTCTGTCTCAATGTGTGCCTGTCTGCATGTCTGAGGAGAAATACGATCCCAATCTACTCGCGAACTGGACCTCGTTTCATCTATAGCCAATAGTCAAGGACAAAATGTAATTTTGTTTGATGAGCAAAGGCTGTAGCCCAATATGACAACCAACCACGGGTGAAACATAGCTACGCTTTAATCATAGTGTACACTTTAATTAATCATGCTGTACACTCTTAATCACGTTGTACACTCTTAATCACGTTGTACACTCTAAGCCCATGCTGTGATTTTCACAGTATAATATCACAGGAATTTGTTGTTTCACATAATGAAACATAATGCGCTACTATGAACCGCAATACAATTCACATTTAACCCTTTCACTACCACACTACAGAAGGTTAACCTTTCACTACCACACTACAGACAGTTGGTAGTGAAAGGTTAACCTTCTGTAGTGTGGTAGTGAAAGGGTTAACCCTTTGCAGTGTGGTAGTGAAAGGGTTAACCCTTTGCAGTGTGGTAGTAAAAGGGTTAACCTTCTGTAGTGTGGTAGTGAAAGGTTAACATTCTGTAGTGTGGTAGTGAAAGGTTCACCTTCTGTAGTATGGTAGTGAAAGGGTTAACCTTCTGTAGTGTGGTAGTGAAAGGGTTAATCTGCTACAGTGTGGTAGTGAAAGTGTTAACTTCCTGTAGTGTGGTAGTGAAAGTGTGAGATTGTGGTCTGGAACACAGCCAAATTGCTGAATACACAGGAGAGGAGATAGGATCAGCGTTTTCAAGGGTTTTAATGAAATGAGCAACACAGGAATAGGGGGGAATAGAACAGGGTTATGTTCTGTCTTGGGGCTGCCGTGGCGGCAGCGAGCGAGCAAGTGGTCCTTGTTCTTGTCTTGGGAGCTGTTGGGCTGCAGCGGGTGAGCAAGTGTTCCTCTTCGGGGACAGGAAGCGTCCAGGCAGGGACGGCGGTCCTTGGGGCACAGGAGAGAACAGGTTAGAGTAGGCAATACAAAGGATGGATTCCAGCAGAGCTTTAGGTAGAGACGTCGTACCTGGGTAGTGGTAATTAATACCACGACGGCTTCTGGTCAGCGTCGAGGAGTAGAAGTAGGCACCTCATCAGGGGAGGATAGGGTGCAGCTGTGAAGAGTGAGGTGCCTGACCGCGTGTGAATTAAGGCGCTCCCATAGTCCAGCAGACTGTACACAGAGCAGACTCCGCGGATGTCCGCGCGGCTCTTTGAGCTTTCATAGTCGAGCAGATCTCAGCGGACGTCCGCGGTCTATTTCCTACATTTCTCGCACCAGTTTTACTACATTTCCCACAATTCTGTCTGTTCTACTGTACTGGCAGATCAGAGGGAACATTATCAGCGGGAGAGAGAGAGAGGGAGAGGGAGAGAGAGAGAGAGAGCCAAGCTCAGGGACCTGGGCTTGGGCTATGACCTCTGCCAGTGGGTCTTGGACTTCCTGACTGGCAGACCCCAGGTGGTGAGAGCAGGCAACTGCACCTCCTCATCCATCACCCTCAACATAGGGGCCCCCCAGGGCTGTGTTCTGAGTCCCCTCCTCTACTCCCTGTACACACACGACTGTGTGGCTCAGCGGAGTAGCAATACAATCGTCAAATTTGCTGACGACACAGTGGTGGTGGGCCTGATCTCTGCCAACGACGAGAGGGCCTACCTGGAAGAGGTCAAGGTCCTGGCGGGATGGTGCCAGGAAAACAGCCTCTCCCTGAACGTCAGCAAAACAAAGGAGATGATTGTGGACTTCAGGAGGTCGGGGGTCAAGGACTACAGCCCCCTCAGCATCGACGGGGCACCGGTTGAGAGAGTCAACAGCTTTAAGTACCTCGGAGCCTACATATCCGAGGACTTGACATGGACCACACACATTAACAGTGTTGTGAAGAAGGCACGACAACGCCTCTACTTCCTTAGGCGCCTAAGGAAGTTCCAAGTCAGCCAGAAGATCCTTAAGAACTTCTACTCATGTACAATAGAGAGCATCTTGACCGGCAACATCACCTCCTGGTTTGGGAATAGCACTGCACAAGACCAAAGCAGACTACAAAGAGTGGCACGTTCAGCCGAACGCACAATTGGAGGGGGGCTCCCCACCCTCCAGAACATTTACTACAAGCGTTGCAAGGGCAAGGCTAAGAGAATCATTAAAGACTCCAGTCACCCGAACAACTGCCTCTTTGAACTGCTGCGGTCAGGCAAGCGATACAGGAGTCTCAAGGCGAGCACAGAAAGACTCAGAAGAAGCTTCTATCCCCAGGCCATCAGGCTGCTAAACGAACAATGAATGAACACTACACAACAACAACCACCAAACGCACATAGCACACACATCCACACGCACACACTCACTTTAAACAAACACACTGTAGCACCCACTCCACACACTTATAGCACACACCCACTTTAAACAAACACACTGTAGCACCCACTCCCCACACTTTATATTTATGGATGAAGGATTGCACTACAACTCGTACACCTTACTGTAAATTGTACCTAAAATTGTACCTCATCCCATTTCTGCTTTGCACTAGATAGTACTGTACATTAGTACACTGCATAGTATTGTGTATTGTATATTATATGGTAACTCAGAACATTGTACATATGTCTATACCGAACACTGACCTCATTTTCTTCTTCTAAATTCATGCTATATTATGTTATTATGTTATTTGATACTATCTTGTCTAGCACAGTCTCTGGAGCGTAACAGTAAGAAGCATTTTGTATGAAAGTATCCTGTACTTCTGTATGACAACTATTAAAGAACTTGAACTTGAAGAGAGAGAGAGACAGAGAGAGAGAGAGAGAGAGAGTGCGCTTCACGGGCTCATCTCTCTCCTCGCGCCACCAATCGCTCGCGCGGCGTCACATTAAATGCAGTTCGATGTCAACCAAAACGCCAAGCAGCGTTTTGTGTGACACCAAGTCAGCGGCGCGGAGTCTGCTCTGTGTACAGTCTGCTCGACTATGGGAGCGCCTTTAGGGGGATGGAGTGCAGCTGGGCTAGGTGGCATGAAGTTAAGTGATGCTGGACGTATAAGGGTAAATGGAGGGGTGGATGGAGAAGGAGAGGATGAGGAGGAGTGTGTAGTGGATGGAGAGGGGGATGAAGAGGAGCGTGTGGAGAACGTGAGGGGAAAAGGAGGGGGAGTGAAGTATGCCCGTGCTGTGATTATGACAGAAAGGGTTAACAATAATGTTTCCATTTCACAGTAGAGTATTGCTTTGTGCCGACAGAAATGTGTTGTGAACCATTTCCACAGTTAATACTTTGGAACAAAATAAACATTACATTACAAGAAAGGGGGATTTTGCCAGGTTGTGTGCTGCCACACATAGATGTGGGAGGTGAGTTGGATTTAAACACATAAACAGCATGTAAAAGATTAAAGTTGTTAAATGTGTTAATGGAACATGCCAACATTTTGGGAAATTAGCTTACAGTCTTCTCCAGAGAGAGACAAGAAGATAGATACCAGTTTCCTCTCTGTGCGTTCAGTAGAAAGCTATGCCAAGCCATTCATGTTAGCCTAGCTTAGCACAATGAATGGAAGCGAACATGGCCGGTTAGCCTTCGGGAGAGGTGTTAGTTGGACAATGCCTAGGCTAACCGGCCATGTCCGCTTCCATTCATTGTGCTAAGCTAGGCTAACGTGCAGCCAGATAGCTTTCTACTGAACGCACAGAGAGGAAACTGGTATCTATCTTCTTGTCTCTCTCTGGAGAAGACGATAAGCTAATTTCCCCAAATGTTGGCGTGTTCTTGCTCTTTTATAAATGTTTCTATTATTTCATTCCAAAAAAACTATTTACTAATCTACTGAGCTACTCACCTGCTCGGGTGTCAAGTAATGTATGACTTGACCAATGATAGACCTGTGACACTAGCACTAGTAAAAAGGCAATAGAGCCTTTTGGTAATGGTATGACCATTACCCATTTTATTATGTTGTAATTCTAATGGTCTGACAGGAGCTTCCAAGTTACATTAGGTAACTCGTGTTTGCAGTCGTGCTGAAAAGACACATGTCATAAACATTATGGACCTTGATGCAAAAGCAGATATTTGTCACCCAGGGAATCAACACTAAGGGCTAGATTACACACACACTGGGGCTGAGTACACACACACTCAATACACACAATTGTTGAGGGGATGCATACCAGAGAAAGACTTTCGTCTTGTTTACACCAGGGTCCCCCATTTTCAATTAATAATGAATTGTAAGTAGGGTGCAACTAGCACCATGCAATCCATTCTTTGTGGATCTAGCCCTAATTGTTTTTGTTTAAGATATACATGTTTTGACATATCACACGAGGGAATTGAACTCACAACCTTTGCATTGTAGGCTAAGTGTTGTGGCTTCCACCTCGTCACCTCCTGTGGAGACTAATCAGGCGCAATGTGGAACAGCTGGACGCGTCCTGAGACAGAGGCACCTGCTGCATAAAAGACCTGACAACTCATCTCTCTCAGCGCTTGATCGTATGACCATTGTGGTTAGTGTAACTAAACGTATCTTCAAGTCTTAGCATATGTTTCTCTCATGTTTTGATTATTCCCGTTCTCCGTTGTTTGCTTTTTCCTGTGTTTCGTGCTTGGACTAACGCTCATTGTCTTCGCCTCTCTCCCCATCAAGGAACCGTACCTCCACCCCGGAATTCCCCGCATTGCTACCCCGTTCATTTCCCACTCATTCTTGCTCCCCTGGACTGTTTAGTACACACAGATGTAAACAACAGTCTCTAACATTTACATTTAACACCACATGAGTTTTTGCACGATATACACATGCACCCATACACATACTGTAATTGAAACACACACATCTCATTCACATGGACCGTGGGCACACACACACACTTCCCCCACTTAGGCCCTGTTAGTTTAGTACGTTTGATTATTTATTCTACTTGTCTTTATTTATTAAAGTATCATTATTGTATTACGTCTGTCTCCTGTGTCTGTCTGTCCTGGGTTTCTGCCACACTTGACTCTCTTTATTATTAGCATAACACTAAGACTAATATTATGCCGTTGCATCAAAGGGGTGTGTGGTGGTCGGCTACAGAAGACAACAGAGCAGATCTTAGACATGGATAATTTGTTTGTACATACAATATCTTGGAAACAATATAAACATGTCTCTCTTTTCTTCTTTAAAGGTAAAAACCATGTATAACATCACACTTTTTCACGATATAGCTGTTCTTAAAAACTACTCAAAGACTCAAAATCATCTACCTGCTTCCATGATTGGTTTTTGGAGTGAATTTTCTAAATGTTTTCTTTTAAGATCTTTTTTAAGGGCATTTTTTCCTCATTATAGTGAAAATAATCGTAGGGAGAGAGAGAAGTTGTAGTATAATTTTACTGGTAAATTATACATATTCTTAAATAAGTATTACCTCCCAAATTTGGAATTCAGGAGGAAGCCATTTAGAGAAAATCCTCCAGTGACCTTAAACAGCTAAATCAATATAGGGGACAAATTGTCCCAGGTCATGCGAGCCAGGATGTCTCCACAGAAACCAATTTTGCATACAGACACCTCAGTGAGCTTAAAAGCAACATACAACAGAAGGAACCAAGGGATATGATTCACCCCCGAAGACGCAAACAATGATTCGGCCCATGACGGTGTTAACATTCAAATCACATGTATATGTGATAAACATCTGTATCAACACAGTGTTGTGTGAGCAGCTAGGCTGCTCTTGAAAATCACTTAAAATATAATCATGAAATAAAGCTTCTGGTTGAATCAAGCCTTTTAAAAAAGTAATTTAAAGCATTACATCTTCAAAGTATTATGTGGGATAAAGTATATATCTTTTAAGAATAACTCATTCTGTAACTAATGCAAGTAATCAGAAAATTCTGTGAGTAGCTGTAAAGGGAAGACCAAGGTATTTGCATAAAAGCAGGCTCATCGGCTGTTTCTCTCAGAGGTGTGAAAAACTCAAACTTCTGCTGGGAACCAGACCACAGGAGGAGGAAGGAGATAATGTTTAGTGATTAGGACACATTAGAAATGTATTTTTCTTAGAGGTGGGCATAGATACAAAAAAATTAATCTAGATTAATCTATCTGCAATCCTGGATTTAATCTAGATTCAAATGGCTCAAAAAAAGAAAAAAAAGTCTGCCGAAGGCATTTAAAATATGTGTGTTCTACCCAAATAATGACCAGAAGTAAGTCCTTACTTTTTCTTTCCTCCTTATGTTTCTCAGGCCAGGTTGCATTACACCATGAGCCCATCTCCCGTTTCCAAAATGCATTACAGACTGTTTGAAAAAGCTGTTTTGCTATGATAATTGGTAATGAAATATCAAAATAATGTTCAATAAGATGTACTTGTGTTTAATAAATTGTTTTATTCAGAAGTTAACACAAATAAATAATATTACCAGTACAGAACAGTACAGTATCTAGCACACTCTCAGGAGCAAAACAGAAAGAAGCATTTCAAACTTGAACTACTCAATCAGTCCAATCTCTATTTCTCCTTCTTCCACCAGTCACTCAGGCAGACCAGCTTGTTTTATGTAGCGGTGTCTACTTATAGTGCCTTTAATATTTTTCCCATTGGGTGCCAGACAGGGCCAAACCCTGCCAATGCAAATCAAATTACCTTTTTAATTGGTTAATTAGGCCTATAGCTCCGGCATAAGACTGTACCACATAAAAGTAGACAAATAATTTAATTAATAGTAGGCCTAGACTACTGAGCAAGCTAAATCAGGGGCGTAGCTGGGGGGGGTATCTTAGGATGATTCCAAGGGCCCAGCACTGGAAGGGGGCCCAAAAAAAAAAAAAAAAAATTTTTTTTTTTTTTTTTTACTAGACATCACTCAGGTGTATTATTGATGCTCTCATTGATACTATGTTTGTTAAGTGTGTGTGTGTGTGTGTGTGTGTGTGTGTGTGTGTGTGTGTGTGTGTGTGTGTGTGTGTGTGTGTGTGTGTGTGTGTGTGTGTGTGTGTGTGTGTGTGTGTGTGTGTGTGTGTGTGTGTGTGTGTGTGTGTGTGTGTGTGTGTGTGTGTGTGTGTGTGTGAGATATATAGAGAGAGAGGGGGGGCTTTGGTAGACTATTGCATTGCATTGAAGATGAACGCAATGCGACATCCTTTACTAGGCTCACCCACCAACAGTGCAGGTGCTGAACTGCTGATCCGAATGTATAGGTAAAAACCATATTATGTGTTTTAATCAATAAAAAAATGGCAAAAAAAAATTCGCTAACGCGCGCTCGCATTCACTGGGGGCCTACAAATACATTCGTTCATGGGGCCCAGAATCTGGAGCTACACCCCTGAGCTAAATCATAGGTTAGTTTGCTAAAATGTAATAATCAATTACCTTTTCATAAATTCAAAAACCACTCAAGAGTCATGCTCAATTCAAAATCAAAATGTCCATGTATTGGATTCAATTCAAATCATAAGCAAACATTTCATAAAACAAACAATTAATTTTCAGTCCAGCATGTGTGTTAAACTCCCATAAACCAGTCAGGTCACTCAATTCAGTTCAGTCTGTGGGGCAGCGGTAGCCTAAAGGTTAGAGAAGCAGGTTTATGACCGGAAGGTTGCCGGTTCGATCCCTGGGACTGGCAGGAACACCAACCGCTGAAGTGCCCATGAGCAAGGCACTTAACCCCCAACTGCTCCAGTGGAGTTGCTCAGTGGCCAATGGTGTCAACTGTGGTTGTACTGGGCAGCTCCCAGGTGTGAATGGAACTGTGTGAATGTGAAGCAGGGCGTTCCTGAAAAAGAGCATCTGTGCTCAGCGAACCTACCCTGGGTAAAGGTAAAAATTATATATTAAAAAAAATATATATATATTTTTTTATATAGATTAATGGCGTCAATTATATTATCGCGCGATACTAGTCTCGCGTTAACGCAGCATGTTAACGCCGTTAACGGCCCAGCTAAAAAGATTCTATATTCAATTTAAACCAGATTAAACTACAATTATCACTGAAAGGATGTGTTTAACCTGGGAAACATTTTGATAGTAAATTTGGAGTGGTTTATAGCCAAATGTACAGGATTAAGGGAGGTCAAGTGATTTTACTAAAGTGCAAAACTATTGTGTAAACTAATTAAGTTTGAGTATCAATGGTAACTGGTTGAATTAGTATAATTTAAGATAATTATTTAGAAAAGCTCTGTTTTAAAGAAATCTAGGTAAATAAGTTTAATGAATAAGTCAAATAAGGTAATATAGATCTTGATACTCTGAACGGGAAATAACTCATTTGCAAGAAGTCAGGAGCGCCTGTCTGGACATCCCATTTTTAACAAGAGTATACTGCTGGTCTGACAACAACGCGGGTACCTAGTACCTTTATCCGATACAACAAAGTAATGACCTGCAACAAAGATAGAGAGGCACATTCAAACACACCATGTTCTGAGTACATGGCCAGCACCTTAACCTGGTGAGCTACCAGGAAGATTATTACCACCTTTGATGACCATGTAGCAAACCCAGCCACTTTCAAGTGTCGGTCCCAAGCCCGGGAAAAATGGGGATGGTTGTGTTAGAAAGAGCATCTAGCGTAAAACCAAACTGATGATGCGGATCAAAAATCTGATTCCCATACCGGATCGGTCGAGGCCCGGGTCACCAACGACCGCCCCTGGCACTGCTGGCCAGCAGGGTGCCGGAGGAAATTGGGCTACTGGTGGTAAAAAGAGAAGAAGAGGGGGAGAACATGTCCGGATGAGGAGGCAGAAGAGGATGGGGAGGAGTGTGGAGGTGAGGGTTGGAACTTTGAACGTTGGCACCATGTCTAGCAAAGGGAGTAGTTGATATGATGGAGAGAAGAAGGATAGATATACTGTGTGTGCAGGAGACCAGGTGGAAGGGAAGTAAGGCCAGATGCATGGGGAAAGGGTACAAACTGCTCTACTATGGGGTGGATGGGAGAACAAACAGGGTAGGGGTAATCCTAAAGGAGGAGTACGCCAGTAGTGTCGTAGAGGTGAGGAGAGTATCAGACAGAGTGATGGCTCTGAAGCTAGTGAGGGAAGGGCTAATGCTGAATGTTATCAGCGCGTATGCCCCCCAGGGGGGGTGCGAGATGGAAGAGAAAGAAGAATTCTGGAGCATGTTAGATGAAGTGGTGGAGAGTGTGCCTGTGGGGGAGAGAGTAGTGATTGGAGCGGACTTCAACGGGCATGTAGGGGAGGGAAACAAAGGGAGGAAGTGATGGGCAGGCACGGCGCCAAAGAGAGAAATGCGGAAGGTCAGATGGTGGTAGACTTTGCAAAAAGGATGGGTATGGTGGTAGTGAACACATACTTCAGGAAGAGAGAGGAGCACAGGATTATATATAAAAGCGGGGGAAGGTGCACACAGGTGGACTATGTCCTATGCAGAAAGGGTCATCTGAAAGAGGTCAGGGACTGCAAGGTGATAGCAGGTGAGAGTGTAGCTAGGCACACCGCATGGTGGCCTGTAGGATGACTGTGGAGGCCAAAAGGAAGAAGGAGGGAAGGTAGAGCCAAAGATTAAATGGTGGAAGTTAAACAGAGAGGAATGTTGTGTGGAGTTTAAGGAGAAGATAAGACAGGCGCTGGGTGGTAGGAAAGAGCTGCCGGTTGGTTGGGCAGCCTCAGCAGATGTGGTGACGGAGACCGCTAAAATGGTATTTGGCGTGTCTTCAGGACGAAGGAAGGAAGATAAGGAGACCTGGTGGTGGAGTGAGGAAGTGCAGGAAAGTATACAGAGGAAGAGGTTGGCAAAGAAGCAGTGGGACAGACTGAGTGATGAAGAGAGTAGACAAGCATACATGGAGAGAGGGCGGGAGGTGAAGAGAGAGGTGGCAAAGGCGAAGGAAATAGCATTCAGCGAGCTGTATGAGAGGTTGGACACCAAGGAAGGAGAAAAGGACCTATATAGGCTGGCTAGGCAGAGGAACCAGGCAGGGAAGGATATACTGTACAGCAGGTCAGAGTGATAAAGGATAAGGAGGGCAAGGTGGTGACCAGCCAGCTGACAGTGTCGTGAGAAGGTGGAAGGAGTACTTTGAAGAGCTGATGAATGAAGAAAATGAGAGAGAGAGGAGGACGGACAGTGTGGAGGCAGTGAACCAGGAAGTGCAACAGATCAGTAAGGAGGAAGTGAGGGCAGCTTTGAAGAGGATGAAGAGTGGGAAGGCGGTCGGCCCAGATGACATACCAGCGGAGGCCTGGAGATGCCTAGGAGAGATGGCAGTTGTTTTTCTAGCAAGATTGTTTAACAACATCTTGGAAAATTATAAAATTCTAGACGAGTGAAGGCAAAGTGCTAGTGCCAATTTTTAAGAGTAAGGGAGACGCACAGAGTTGCAGCAACTACAGGGGAATAAACAGTGGCGGCCGGTGGGTGCTTCGCCACTAGGGGCGCTATACCAAACATTTTGCAAACATGTACAGTACCACGCAACAGACTCATGGCAAGACGTGAGCGATTCGACTCACGCTCACGGCAATGAATCGGCTCTTATGAACGAGTTGCTCAGCTGTTACTACAACAACACACAACCAGTCAAATAAAGTATAGTCTAGACTCTAATTCACAACTTGAAACACAATATATAAATAGAAAAGTTAGAAACAAAACTCGCCCCGTCTCCAAACACAGGCAGATCTCTCCCTCTCTCCTTCTCTCTCTCACACACAGCGCGACGTGGAATCGATTCGTTACACAATCAGACCTATTATATACAAAGAATAACTTCAGTATGAGTACAGGGCTGTACACATATTTTGCATATTGTTAAACGAGCCAAGGCTAGCTATTAAACTATCGATATGAATCGAAAATCTGGGACCCTGATGTAAACAAGACAAACGTCTTTCTCTGGTCTGCATCCCCTTAACAATTGTGTGTATTGAGCCGTACTGTATTGTACCCATTCTGCAATCTAGATTAGATTAGATTAGATTAGATTAGATTAGATTAGATTAGATTAGATTAGATTAGATTAGATTAGATTAGATTAGATTAGATTAGATTAGATTAGATTAGATTAAAATGTATTGTCATTATACAGCACAAGTATAGTACAACAAAAAGAGGTTTGGCATCCAACCAGAGTACAAATATAGCAATAAAGTGCTACAGCAATATACAATGTACAGATGTCATTGGACCAAAGGACTTCTATCGAAGTTGTGTCCACCTATAAATACTTTTAATTGATGACAACCTTTCTTTTAAGTCCCATATTGACCACCTTTTTAAGAAATCAAAGTTAAAGTTATGGCTTTTTTTTTTTTTTAATATATATAAGTTGTGTTGCTGCCACCTTCTTGCCTGTTTTAGATTATGGTTATGTTCTGTACAAGGATGCATCTGCACACTCTCTTCACTTGTTAGACCCTGTCTACCATGGGGCGTTGAGATTCATTACTGGTTGTAAGCCCCTACACATCATTGTACCCTCCTCTACTCACTTCTAGGTTGGTTTTCTCTACACTTAGGACTCTCCACTGGTACTGCTTCATCTATAGATCTCTCCTCTGTCTGTTCCCCTCTTACCTAGCATCCCTCATGGTGCAGAAACTGAGTCGTTTTGGCTTGCAGTCACAGGATTTTTAACTCTCTCTGTACCACTTGCCCGCACAGAACTCGGAAAAACAGCCATTTCCTATTCTGCCCCATCTACGTGGAACTTATTGCAAAAGGAACTGAGGCTCCCGAACCTAATTCCCATTGGGGGTTTTAAACTTCTTATACGCAATATTGAGAGGGCATCCAAGGGGGCCTCTTGTGGGGGGGGGGGGGGGGGGGGGGTTCTTGTTCTTGCTCTTAATTTAATCTAGATTTTAGACTCTTGTAGATTTTCTTTTTCTGTACGACAAGTCATCAGGAAGGGCACAACTCTATCAGCTGAGTAACAATGTCCATAAAAGTGTTGAGTGCTACAGTGTAGGTTAGTTTATTAGGACAAGTGCATGACAGTAAGGTTAGTTAGGGTTAGATTTCTTTTTTAGACTTTTTTAGACTTTTTTTTTGTATCTATCTATTCCAATATATTTTAAAGGTATTTACTAAATGTTGTGTATGAATTGCAGCTGGGGAGACGAGAGGGACCCAGAGACGACTCGTGCACATAGCCCATCATTTCTTGCTATGCCACTGCTGTTGACCGTGAAGGCGCCATATGGCTTATTTCTTATAACATCTTCAAGGTGAATTTCTAGGCTATACCCCTTCAGTTTTTCAACAGGACTTTTGGGGATCTGTTATTGGCACAAAATAAGACTAAGCCCTTTGTCTTCGTGGTGAGAAATATAAAGTTAATTACTTCCCCTATTTCTGCATCCATGTGCTATAGTGTTGAATGAATGGAAGCGGACAGTGACGGGTAGCCTAGACATTGTCCAACTAACACCTCTCTCGATGGCTACTGTCACTGTCCGCTAACATCCATTGTGCTAAGCTATGCTAACATGCAGCCAGATAGCCTTCTACTGAACGCACAGAGAGGAAACTGGTATCTATCTTCTTGTCATCAGGGGGGACCCTGATGTAAACAAGACAAACGTCTTTCTCTGGTCTGCATCCCCTTAACAATTGTGTGTATTGAGCCGTACTGTATTGTACCCATTCTGCAATCTGTTAAATAAAGTTTTCATTCATTCATTCATTCACTCATTCAGTCTCTCTCTGGAGAAGACGGTAAGATAATTTCCCCAAATGTTGGCGTGTTCCTTTAAGCTTGGTACAAGATAAGAGTACAAGCAAGCTTTGTTTATAAATGTTTGTTTTTCATAAAGGAGAGTGGGCAGTTCACTGCCCTTGTTTTTCTGTATTGAAATGGTAGCAAGGCTGAGAGGAAGATATACAAGGGGAGACAGGAGAGAGGCTTACGACCGGTTGTGATACTAGTCCAGCAGGAGTATATGAGTAGTTTCCGAGGCAGGGAACTTGTCCACCACAGTTAATTTCTCTGTTTACCAATGGTTTACTTTAGTCATTGATGTTGTGATTGCTTCATTTGTCAACTCACATTACTATGTTTTGAATTTAAACTGTTAAATTCTCCCAGGTTACAGTATATCTATGTATGCCAGGTGAATCAATGGATGCTGACGACTAGATGCTAAGAATTGAAGGCTAAGTGGATAAGTGGTCATATCTCCTCATTTTGCAGCTGGTTTATCAACATTACAGGCTGCACACTAATTCAACCTTGTTGAAGTGGAGGCTGCTTCCACCCTGGGAGGCACTCCATAAGGAACATGTTTATGTCTGTTCAAAGCAGTGTTTGAATTCTGTAGTATAATGGTATAACTAAACTGTTTATAAAGAGAAATGACTACTGGTACTTTAGAGAAAGTATCACTTCACTGTGGTTCAAATATATTTCTCTCTATATGTATATATATATTTTTTCTCTGATTATTAAAAGAATAATAATATTGCCCACCTTGTATTTTCCTTATGTATGCATACATATACCTTGTATTGTATAGTTTTTATAGGTAGAATTAGAATATACGTGTATTATGTTTAGTTTATAGTTTAGTTCACAGTTTAATTGATAGTTTATTTAGTTTATTTAGTTTATAGTTATAGTGAAAGTTGTATAGATGGAATATACGTTGTGTATTATGTTTACAAATCTACTACGGTTGAGTAGCCGGGAAAAACAAGCATCTCACGTTTTTCTGAATGTAGGCTATAGACATTTAGAAACGCTGTGACAATAAAATACTCTGAAATCCGAATGAACATATCCAATCCATAGTCCAGTATTCTTCATTATAGCTTAATTTGAAGGGAAAACATTTACTTTTATTTAGTTTTGAAAACATTCTGATTAAATTAAAGGTTTATAAACATTGCGTGTGTTTAATGTGCAATTGTTGTACACATTGGGGATCATGTAATGAATTAGACCTGCTTTATTTAGTATCACAACAGATAAATAAAGTGTCTTAGCACATATGTAGGAAATTGCAAGTTCCATTGTAATGAAGTCCACATAGAGTACCTTGTACCTTGCTGTTTAAACAACAAGTGTTGCTTAGCAAATGTTCAATATTGTTGCAATAATTTGTCAAATGACAGTTTAACCAAGTAAATATACATTTCACTGCACTGTACTAGCAACTCAAGTCCACAGTAAAGAACTGTGAAATGTTTCACATCGATGGCCAAAGAGCAAAACCTCTTATCTGCATACACACAATTGGGGGAAAACCTATCTGCACTTTGCGGGGCACTAATCCCTGGTCGGTATTGTTAACACATGATATACTGTAGTAATATAGTCCAAAAACAGTGTATTGTATTGGGTATCCTTAAAAATAACATTCCGCAAGAAAATAAATTCATGAGGTTTTGCTCCTCGGCCATCGGCATGAATGTCCAGTGATTACACATGCTATTGATTGCGATAACAAATCACAGTATGTTGCCAGTAATGAACTGTGAATCTCATTCGCCAATCAGTTGATGCTTTTCATTTCACAGGAAAGTGTTGTAATATGCACAGTAATTTCTTGTGAACCATATGTGTACATTCTAAACAACGATTTCTGTGTTTCCCTGGTAAGTTTTAGTTTGCATGAAATAACTGAATTCCTGTATAAGCGTATATGGAAGCTTTGTCACATTTATTTTCTAACAAAACATCTCCCCTGCATGGTCGGCCGGAAGCAGCGTGTTGTCAATTAAATTTAAACCGATGGAAAGCGTATTGGAACGCGATATCGTCCAGGAAATGTTCAGCACCATGGACAGCGACCACAGAACACTACTATTCTATGCCTCGGGACACACATTTTGGTCAGGTATTTTGACATGATGAGGATAGGCTATTTGATATGCAACACATCTAACACACATAATAAACGTCGGTAAAATAAATATGCCTATTAGAGCACAGCTGCTAATCTGTGAGTAGAAAACAGGCATGATTCAGGTAGAAAAGGCAGGGAGTAATAGATATACATATCTCTCTCTGATACCTGAGTGATTAACTGAGTGATTCCATGCTGTGCGCACACACACAATACATAATAGATGTTTAAACAACACGCTTTCCTCTCTCTCTCTCTCTCTCTCTCTCTCTCTCTCTCTCTCTCTCTCTCTCTCTCTCTCTTTCTCTCTCTCTCTCTCTCTCTCTCTCTCTCTCTCTCTCTCTCTCTCTTCTCTCTCTCTCTCTCTCTCTCTCTCTCTCTCTCTCTCTTTCTCTCTCTCTCTCTCTCTCTCTCTCTCTCTCTCTCTCTCTCTCTCTCTCTCTCTCTCTCTCTCTCTCTCTCTCTCTCTCTCTCTCTCTCTCTCTCTCTCTCTCTCTCTCTCTCTCTCTCTCTCTCTCTGTTGCTCCACATCGCCCCGCCCCCACCTCTCCAACCCCTATGTCTGCTTCTCATCACTTTCGCATGTGGTCCAGTCGCGCTCCTGGGAAGGAGGCATCAATTAGCCATCTCATTTCAGAAAGCTTTATATATCGTTATTACATCATTCCTCGTTAGCTTATATAATAAAAAATATTAAAAAAATGAATGTCCCATGTTAACAAAGAGCGGTGATTGTTACTTTTTCCAAACCAACACAGCTCCACTTGACTATCACAACTTATTATCGTTGCGTTACCCTTGCCGTCTCAAATGATGTGGGCTGTCCCTCGAATGTGTCGTTTGAAAAACAGTCTGTGCTATAAATGTAATCACTTTAAATAGCATATTATGCACACTGACCTTGAAACATGTGTAGTAGCCGGCTAGACTGAATACTTTCACTTACGGGCGCGCGTGTCTGTCTGTCTGTCTGTCTGTCTGTCTGTCTGTCTGTCTGTCTGTCTGTCTGTCTGGTGTGTGTGTGTGTGTGTGTGTGGCGCAAGATAGATGGAGAGAGAGAGAGAGAGAGAGAGAGAGAGAGAGAGAGTGAGAGAGAGAGAGAGAGAGAGAGGAGAGAGAGAGAGAGAGAGAGAGAGAGACGGGGAGAGGCAGAGAGAAAAAGAAAGAAAGCGAGAGGGGTGGGCACGCCCAAAGGGTGGTGTTCAGTGACGCCCCGTGTCTGTGGCTTCTTGTGTGTCTCGGTGCGCTCTTGGATTGGCAGGAGAAACGGAAAGGTATATAGCGCGCCAGTACGCCAATGGGCGGGTGGAACGCCTGTTTATAAACCAAGCTCTTTCACCGTGGGCGGGAACACCAAGTGTAGAGACTGAGCGCGCGGGGGACAGAGAGAGAGAAAGAGAGAGAGAGAGACGGTGGATGAGAGGTTGTGGCGGTGGCAGGCGGCAGCTGTGGTTGACCGGGGCTCGCGGAGGGGGCGCGGCTGCTGCCCCTGTATGCGTCTCCATCCCGTCGCGCGCGCATGGACGACCACCTCAGCCTCCTCCAATCCCCCCCGCCGAGCGCAACCAAGACCCGGTGCGGCGACACCCTGGTGAACCAGGGCTACAGCGAGACGGAGACCGGCGTGATGACGGTGGTGGCGTGCAGTGACAACATGCTGGAGGAGTCGGCGGCCCTCACGGGCCACTCTCTGGACCGCTACGAACCGGACCACGAGTGCAGCTGCGAGCGGGTGGTCATCAACATCTCCGGCTTGCGCTTCGAGACTCAGCTCAAGACTCTCTCCCAGTTCCCGGAGACCCTGCTGGGGGACCCCAAGAAGAGGATGAGGTACTTTGACCCTCTCAGGAACGAGTACTTCTTCGACCGGAACCGGCCGAGCTTTGACGCCATCCTCTACTATTACCAGTCAGGTGGGCGCATTAGGAGACCCGTTAACGTGCCCATTGACATTTTCTCTGAGGAGATCCGCTTTTACGAGCTGGGCGAGGAGGCCATGGAGAAGTTCAGGGAGGACGAGGGCTTCATAAAGGAGGAGGAGCGGCCTCTGCCAGAGAACGAGTTTCAGAAACAGGTGTGGCTGCTCTTTGAATACCCGGAGAGCTCGGGTCCCGCGCGTGGCATAGCCATAGTGTCCGTCCTGGTCATTCTCATTTCCATCGTCATCTTCTGCCTCGAGACCTTACCGGAGTTCAGGGACGATAAGGACCCCCATCGCCGTTGAGCCCATGGTAAATGGCACGCTCCCCTATGTCACCAGTCCTTTCTCGGACCCGTTCTTTGTCGTGGAGACGCTGTGTATCATCTGGTTTTCCTTCGAGCTGCTCGTGCGTTTCTTCGCGTGCCCGAGCAAGGCCGTGTTCTCTAAAAACATCATGAACATCATTGACATTGTGGCCATCATCCCGTATTTCATCACCTTGGGCACAGAGCTGGCCGAGAGACAGGGGAACGGACAGCAGGCCATGTCTCTGGCCATCCTGCGCGTCATCAGGCTCGTCCGGGTGTTCCGCATCTTCAAACTCTCCCGCCACTCCAAAGGACTCCAGATCCTGGGACAGACCCTGAAGGCCAGCATGCGCGAGTTGGGTCTGCTCATCTTCTTCCTGTTCATCGGAGTCATCCTCTTCTCCAGCGCCGTGTACTTCGCCGAGGCCGACGACCCCGACTCCGGCTTCAGCAGCATCCCCGACGCGTTCTGGTGGGCCGTGGTCACCATGACAACCGTGGGCTACGGGGACATGCACCCCGTGACCATCGGGGGGAAGATCGTGGGGTCCCTGTGCGCCATCGCTGGCGTGCTGACCATCGCCCTGCCCGTGCCCGTCATCGTCTCCAACTTCAACTACTTCTACCACAGAGAGACGGAGGGCGAGGAGCAGGCGCAGTACTTGCACGTCGGCAGCTGTCAGCCTCTGGCAGACGACACGGAGGAGCTGAGGAAGACTCGCTCCTCTTCCTCGCTGAGCAAGAGCGAGTACATGGTTATAGAGGAGCATGGCGTCAACAGCGCCTTAAAACAGCAAGACTTTTTGTCAACAACGCAAGACAACTCGGAGAACAGCGTGAACATTAGCAAAAAGATATTCACCGATGTGTAGTTTTATAATAATAAAGAACGGTGGGCCTGAACACATGTGGAGGGAGGAGTGTGACATGATGCAACACGTACGCCGCTGGCTCCATGTGCGCGCCAGCGTGTGTAAGCAGCGGTAGACGGAGTGAGAGAGAGAGAGAGAGAGAGAGAGAGAGAGAGAGAGAGAGAGAGAGAGGAGAGAGAGAGAGAGAGAGATACCCCTGTTCGTTCGGAAACCGCGCGCTGCCTTGTGTTCCATTCAAAGAATCACATTTGATCGTTTTCGGTGATTCTGAAATTCATAATTTTCCGCGCTCGGGGAGAAAGCTCTTCCAAAGCCACGGGTATTATTAGGCTGCCTGTCTCTCCCCGGGTGATTGTTCTGCCCTAGTCCTCTGCTCTGAATGAATTATTTACCTGTTGGGGGGGGGGGGGGGGGGGGGGCACTATCGTTAGTCGTGATTCGTCCGTCATAGCCCATGTATAATTATCGGGTTCATATAGATACGTGTGGTGTATCCAAGCACATGTGATGTATGTAAGTCAGAAGAAAATACACAGTTCAGCATATACTATCTAAATTTGACCGCTATCGGTGCTTTCCATTTGTTGTGCGTTAAACGTCTACAGTAGTCTCAATGATATAGTGTTGGAAGAAATAATCCCATGTAATTCGTGATATTATGGACTATAACCTCTTATAGTATCTTCAATGTGTAAAGGGCTCCATGTAAACACAGGAGACACGTGTCTCATTATTGGATTACACACACACACACACACAGATCAAAGATGGAGCGCGCATGCTTTATTCGGGATCGGGATGCCTCAAATATCACCGCTGTGATGCAGTCTCCATGGCGACGCCGACGATCGTTTCCTCGGTAACCATAGTCACCGTTGCCATGGCATCGCTGTTTCCACAGTAACCTTCCAGATGGCTTGGAAGCCAGACTGAATTTTTTTTTGTATCTGAAAAAGGCTCGTCTAGCCTCTAAAAAAAAGACTGTTTTATCATCACGCTGTGCGTGCGTAAAATACCAGACTACCCCGTGCCACTGTCTATATCCAAGAAGCCTATTTGTCAACTTGTGACGTTGACACAATGACGTCGTGGACACAATTATGTTAAAGAGCTGGTCTGTTTTCAGAGTGTCGTCATGGATATCCTCCGAATCAAGAGCCGGGACCGGTGCAGAGAGGTGACACGAAAGAGATAGAAAAGGTCGAAACAGGGGGAGGCAGTGTGTGAGAAATTATGAATGGGCCGGGAAGTACACCGTGGCTGGCTGTTGTGAGTGCGCTACCCTGGACGCTCAGCAGAGGCCGCTGTTCCCCCACGGATCAATCTGGTGAGTGTTGGGAGCGCGTCAGTGTGGGGTGGGTTTGTGGGTGTTTGCACATTCAAAAGCCCTTTGTCTTCCCCTGATCCGCCCGCACTTCTTTCCTTATGAAACCAGAAGATTTAAGCGGACATTTTATAGCCATGTCAATACAATTAGCCTCGACATTGATGACTTGTTGTTGTTTACAAATACTGAGATTGGCATCCTCTCAGGGGATATAGGTCAGCACGTTTCAATCACGTGAGCTGCATGATGTCATTTCAGGTGCCTTACGTCATGGTCCAGGCTTCCCTTTATTTGTATGGGCTGCCAGCCTTTCTGCCGTACAATTGCTTTTCTTTCTGGAGAGTCTCGTGATATGTGAATCATGTGCTTAATTCTGTTGTGTGTCATTTGTATGTGTAATCCACATCGAATTTATCCACGTTTAATTAAGAATCATAACAGCCCCAATGAGTCTTTGAAGAAGCAGGGTGTGCACACACATGTTATGCACACATTTGTTGTTTTTGTGTGTGCGTGTGTGTGTGTGTGCGTGCGTGCGTACATATTTCACCATACATTTTTGTGTATGTGTTTTGTGTTCATGATACGTGGTTGTGTGCACATTTTGACAAAACATTTTTGAGTGCGCTCTACTCTGATGAAGACGTTGAACCGTTGTTCTATGCACGGCACCATACTGACTGATCACCATCACCAGATCATAAGATGATGCATGGTGGAATCTCCTTGTTGCTCGTGTGTCTGTGTGTATGTGTGTGTGCGTGTGTGTGTGTGTGTGTGTGTGTGTGTGTGTGTGTGTGTGTGTGTGCGTGTGTGTGCGTGCGTGCATGCGTGTGTGTGAGAGTGTGTGTGTATGTGTGTGCACGTGCATGCCTTTGTGTTGGTGTGTTTGCGCGTGTGTGTGGGGGGGGGTGCACGCGCATGTGTGTGGGTGCGTGTGCATGTGTGTGGGTGTCTGCGCGCGTGCATGTGTGTGGGTGTGTGTCTGTGCATGTGTGTGGGTGTGTGTGTGGGTGTGCGTGTGCGTGTGATGACAGTGCTCCTCCCACCGCGTGTCCTACTTGTATTTCACCTTCAACTGACTTTGGGACAGTGTTCTGGGCAGGAGGGGTGCGGCCGTGCCAAGCCCTGTCCCCCTCCGACTCCCACTGCCGCCCCCCTGTGGCCGGCCTCTCTCCCGCTGGCAGAACAGGTGGCCAGACCGTATGATGGATGACCACTGTCCTCCCCTGTTGATGAACCACTATCAGACACAGAATCAACCCCGAGAGATGAACTCTGAGGGGGGAAGGAGACAGACATTTGGCTGTCACCACTATAATCAAAATGACAAATAGGTATTTTTCCTTTTGGCTCTGTTGCCCAGGTTTTTACTATGGTGGACTGGATGATAAATGCGCTATAGGAGAGTGCGATAAGATGTTTAATTTGCCTGTTTATACGACAGTGCTGTCCTGCAATTCTATTCCATCAAGGCAGATCGCTGCAAAAGTAGTTGAATGTCTGGGGGGAAAACAACCAGAGCCAGTAAAGGTTTTTGAGTTTATTTAAAGGAACACGCCAAATTTTGGGGAAATTAGCTTATTGCCATCTACCCTGGAGTTAGACAAGTACTGTACGTGTGGAAGTAGGTGTGCCAGTGTAGCCTCCCAACAGTCACGAAATACACTCAAAATACAACTCCAAAAGGTTCCTGTAAATATGTTGTGAGTCTGTGTATTTACCACGTGGAGAAAAAAAAGTTATAATATTTAGACATTTTAGTTTTCTCAGCACATATATACTCTGTATTTTCTTTTCAAAAGCCCTGTTGCTTTTTGAAAAACTGGGCTTTTGAGGTGATGAAATCACTGCACCCAGGCAGCAGTGGTTCGGCAAAAATATGTTCAGAGTATATCTGCTTAGAAAACAAAAATGTCAAATTTATATTTATTTTTTTATCCACGTGGTAAATACACAGGTCACAACATGTTTACAGGAACGTTTTGGAGTTGTATTTGGAGTGTATTGGGGGTGACTGTTGGGAACTAGGCTACACTGGCACACATACTTCCAGTGAATGACGCTAAGCTAGGCTAACGGTGCGGCTGTTCCCTAAGCCTAATGCATGCACAGAGAAGAAAAGGGTATGTATCTGCTTGTCTACTGTAACTCCAGGGTCGATGGCAAATTAGCTAATTTCCCAAAAAGTTGACGTGTTCCTTTAAACGGAGAAGCCAGAGCATTTAATACCAGAAATAAAATAAACGGTTTGTTTCAGCATTCTTACAGTGTAATTTTGACTGTGCAAAACTCAGTGTGGTATAGTGGTCTATCTCAACATCTCCAGAATAAACTGCAGGTGATGGTGGCAAACCATATAGTTTTGATGTAGGGGCTCCACAATTCAGGCAAGTCCATTTACTGCCAGTTGAGCTTAGGTTTAACAAGCAGAAGTTGAATCACGTGTTCTGTATCGTTGCTGCCATGCATCTAAATGACTCACAGCTAAAGTAGCCTATTACTTGTGCTATCAGGTCACGTGTACAGTAGTACCTGAGCTAACGTGCACCACGGCAAGAACTTACTTTCTTTACACAAGTATTAGTACTATGGAATAGTCTCCCACTACATATCAAACAAAAATATAATCCAGTTAAAAAAAAAAACTAAAGTCATATTTGCTCTAGCTTGCTGTAGGATTATTTAGTTAGTCATCGTTTTTGTTTTCTCACCAAGCGCGGAACCGTGGAAAATTATGAATTTCAGAATCACAGAAAACGATAAAATGTGATTCTTTGAATAGAACACAAGGCAGCGCACGGTTTCCGAACGGACAGGGGTAGCTCTCTCTCTCTCTCTCTCTCTCTCTCTCTCTCTCTCTCTCTCTCTCTCTCTCGCTCTCTCTCTCTTCCCCTCCCTCTCTCTCTCTCTCTTCCCCTCCCTCTCTCTCTCTTCCCCTCCCTCTCTCTTTCTCTCCCCCTCCCTCTCTCTCACCCTCTCCCCCCACCTCCCTCTCTCTCTCTCTCTATTTCTCGCTCTCTAACAGTGTTTTATTTTGTATTTTATGGCATGTTTGACAACTTTGTCATGTCTTGTCATGTTTTACATCAAGGATGTTGGAAACAAGTGTAGCCTTTAATTATACTCTCACATGTTCTCCTCTGGGTGGACGACATATTGTGATGTTTATTTGTTTATTTTCCCAGAATAAAACCAGACCAGACCAAACCAAACACAACAAAAAACAGACCAAACCAAACCAAACCATAATAATAATAATAATAATAATAATAATAATAATAATAATAATAATAATAATAATAATAATAATAATAATAATAATAATAATAATAATAATAATAATAATAATAATAATAATAATAATAATAATAATAATAATAATAATAATTAATAATTAATAATTAATAATAATAATAATAATAATAATAATAATAATAATAATAATAATAATAATAATAATAATAATAATAATAATAATAATAATAATAATAATAAAAGAAAAACACCATCAGATGCACTGTCTAGATGACTTTACAGCTAAGGCTAATTTCCAACACTAGTCTCATGACTGGGGTGACACTGGCTCATGAGGTTGAGCGGTCGGCTGGTAATCAGATGGTTCCCGGTTCGATACTGGCTCCTCCCTGCAGCGTGTCGAAGTGTCCTTGAGCAAAACAATTAACCCCTAACTGCTCCCGATGAGCAGCTTGGCATCTTGCATGGTCGCCTCCGCCGTGAATGTGTGATTAAATGGGTGAATGTGAGGCATAAGTTGTAAAGCGCTTTGGATAAAAGCTGTTATTATGAATGCAGTCAATTTACCAGTTACCATGATGGTCATTGTTCCACTTTAAGACAAATACAAGATACACAATTGATAGAAAAATTTATTTATACTCAGGTGAGCTCTGAGGTGAGGCCACCTCATTTACAGAACTGCTGAGTGTACAACACAATAGAACAACAACACAATGTGCAGTGCAATCAGTTAAAAACAGTTACAACATGAATCATAGAGAAATGAAATCAGACATTTAAATTCCATAAGGGAATAAGAACTTATTGAATACAGGTCAGTACAGGTCAGGGCTGCAGATTGTATTTAGTTGACGTCAGCTCTATGGAGTAGAAACCGGTGGAATCATTCATGTTTAAAATACCCCCAATAAACCTTGTGGTTTGTGGTTTTGTCTTGTTGTTGCAGTCATGTATCTGCATCCTTGTCTTTGAGGTGTAGCTGCCACTCCTCAGCCGTCTCCCTGCGGAGCTGCGTCCAGATTTATGTCCTGTGTCCTTGATGACCGTGATGACTTGAGCAGAAACAGAGGGAGGGGACAGCAGAGAGAGAAGGGAGGAGGACAGAGGGAGGAGAGAGAAGGGAGGAGGACAGAGGGAGGGGACAGGAGAGAGAGAGAGAGAACGGAGGAGGACAGAGGGAGGAGAGAGACAGGAGAGAGAGAAGGGAGGAGGACAGAGGGAGGAGAGAGACAGGAGAGAGAGAAGGGAGGAGGACAGAGGGAGGAGAGAGACAGGAGAGAGAGAAGAGAGGAGGACAGAGGGAGGAGAGAGAGAAGGGAGGAGGACAGAGGGAGGAGAGAGACAGGAGAGAGAGAAGGGAGGAGGACAGAGGGAGAAGAGAGACAGGAGAGAGAGAAGAGAGGATGACAGAGGGAGGAGAGAGAAGGGAGAGAAGGGAGGAGAAACAGAGGAATGAGACAGGAGAGAGAGAAGGGAGGAGAAACAGAGGGATGAGACAGGAGAGAGAGAAGGGAGGAGGACAAGAGGAGAAACAGAGGAATGAGACAGGAGAGAGAGAAGGGAGGAGAAACAGAGGAATGAGACAGGAGAGAGAGAAGGGAGGAGAAACAGAGGGATGAGACAGGAGAGAGAGAAGGGAGGAGGACAAGAGGAGAAACAGAGGAATGAGACAGGAGAGAGAGAAGGGAGGAGAAACAGAGGGATGAGACAGGAGAGAGAGAAGGGAGGAGAAACAGAAGGAGGAGATAGGAGAGAGAGAAGGGAAGACAACAAGAGGAGAAACAGAGGGATGATACAGGAGAGAGAGAAGGGAGGAGGACAAGAGGAGAAACGGGGATGAGACAGGAGAGAGACAAGGGAGGAGAAACAGAGGGATGAGACAGGAGAGAGAGAAGGGAGGAGAAACAGAGGGATGAGACGGAGAAAGAGAAGGGAGGACAACAAGAGGAGAAACAGGGGGATGAGACAGGAGAGAGAGAGAGAAGGGAGGAAGACAACAAGAGACGAAATGGGGTCTGAATCTGTCCACGATCCCTCTCCCTCCATATCTCTCTTTCTATCACAACTGCATTGTGTGTGTGTGTGTGTGTGTGTGTGTGTGTGTGTGTGTGTGTGTGTGTGTGTGTGTGTGTGTGTGTGTGTGTGTGTGTGTGTGTGTGCATGCGTGCGTGCGTGCATGCATGCGTGTGTGTGTGTGTCTGTGTACACCTGTCTGTGTGTGGAGGAGTAGTTGCATTATTATTATTATTGTTATTCCCTTTATGCCACAGTCTGCAGATTTACTCTGCACTGTGTGATGGTCTGGCCTTCGCTTCTATTAGCAGAACCCGGGGAGGTCACGCAGAGTGGCTCCTCAAATGAGTTTCCTCCTTTTTCCTGTTTGATCTCTGACCTTGCTCTTTGATCTCTGACATCCATGCTTTCATTCATACTAAAAGGGCCTGCTATCCTCATTTCTCAAGGCCCGACGAAGCTCACTCACAACAGAAGTGACCGACTGTATCGACCCGGGAAGTAAGATGTATTATGGAGGAGATGAGAGCGGTTGGTTATCGTCTAACTAGATTGGTCAGACTGGAGGCTATCCTCCAGGGGCACGCGGAGCACCCGGCGGGGAGACAGACACACAGACTGTAACGATACGCAAAAACAGCCTGCTCTCCTCTGGAAATGTAAAAGCGGCGCTAATGCATTTCTCACTGCTTCTCTCTACTCACTCTCAGCTTGCTCTCCTCCGTGATTTACTTCTTCTCTTATCTTCTCCTCTCCGCTCTTCCCCTATCGTGTCTTCTCCCCTCTCCTCTTCTCGTCCTCTCCTGGCGATAGTGAGCTGAGTGTTTATAGTCTGTTGCATGAATAGTAATGAGGCAGCAGGGAGAAGAGGAGCAGTTGAACTGTGTGACAGAACTGGCTGCACTCTGTGGGTTCTAATAACTAACCCCCTGTCTGTCCTTTGTTTTCCCTCAGGTGTGTGCTGTGGTGTTGTTGATCCCAGGCCTTGACAAGCAACAAAAAAGACTCTCTACAACCAAGGTAAATACATTATATTCCATGAGGAAAATCTGTTTGAATGTAAGGGTGCAACCGGCCCCCGATTACAGTTTTTCACAATATTGTTAACACACGTTTCTCACAAAACAATAACGGCTTTCTCAAAACTGCCTCACACACAAAATGGTAAACCTGACACTCCCTTTGCAAGATGACTCTTTGCCCTCAAATCTCTTAACTGTTCACAAAATGGAACTCGTGTTTTCATTTGGTACACACAGCTATATTTTCAAATGATTATACACGAATACCATTCCTTGCGTACACACAACTAAGCATTTGCTGCACACTACCAAGCATTTACAGCACACTGAAGTGCAAAATTTCAAACACAATCGTAGAAATGGAACACACCATATGAATGACAATGACTCTGGAGAATGAGCCCTTTCTCCTTTTGTAAAATGTCTCAGTGTAGGCCTACTGTTTTCATAGTCAAACATAAAACAGCACACAAATATGCAGCAAAAAAACGAAAAAAAAAAAAACGTTTTATTTGGGTACACACAGAGAACAATACAGTACTGTAAACCGGCCTGCTTTGAATATTTGTGTGTTGTAGGTGGATGCGTTGAGATTTGACTTGAGAAATGTGTGCAACATTGTGTGTAGTGTTTTGACAACAAGGTGACGTGTAATTGACCTCAGAGTGTAAAGAAGGAAAATCCGAGTCTAATGCAGATAAGGGAGTGTAAAGTATAGTGCCAAAATGGGTTGAGTGATTGGTACATGAAGTGAAGGTTGTGCACATTGTGCCGAATCTTCGCTTTTTGTGTGTTAACAATTGTGAAAAACTGTAGCAGCTTTGCAGCTATCATCAACCTTTTCTGCTGCTCCACACAGCATTTCAGGTCCCTACTGTAATTAACCTGCATCATCTTCCTCTAGGGGCCAGGTGAGCAGTGTTAAGTGAGAGGAAAGATGACTCAGCCTGAATCAGTCCTTTCCCACCCTGCTCTCCTCCAATCAGAGACGGCGTCTCGGCCAGGACGACCCAGCGGCTCCTCTCCTCCAATCAGAGACTCCTGGCAGGCCCCTCCCCTCCTCCAGGGGAACAGTAGCCCAAGCGAACCCCTCACAGCGAGTGTGAGACGTACCAGGACCACTGTAACAGCATACAGTTCTATCCACCCATGTAGTCTCACAACCTTCTGGTTTCTGGAGCCAGCACGACCAGGATGGGAACTGTCCCGTGACCGGCATGATCTGTGCCAGTGTTGTGCCATTAGGGCTGACCCGAATGCTTCAAAGCCTCAGTCGTTGCCATGGTAATTGATGGCAAAATCAGTAATCGAATACCTTTATTTTATTTTTATTTTTTTTTTACATTAATATATTCTTCTCAAACAAGGATATTTAGAACTTAAAAAAACATCCCGTAGCCTATGTCATTGTACTTCACTGTCCGCGAACAGGTGATATCTTGCTTCGGCAGAGTGTATACCCTGGCTCCAGTGTTTTAATTAACCATTTAAATCCTTCCCCTTCCACTGGAGCAATGAATGAGATTACAGCATCAGTTATGACTCTCTTTCCATTACAGTATCTGTGAATAAGTGTTTCTTGTGAGACACTGGTGGTTGATGTGGATAAAACTTTTCAGTTGATGCACTTAATTAATAACAGAAGGAACTGGAGGACTGTTTAAAAGACAGGTCGAAGGCGGTGTAGGTAACGGATATGTTCAGAAGGAACTGGAGGACTGTTTAAAATGAACTCACAGGTGCAAATAAACTCCTAGATTTTGAGACAGTGGCCCTACCGTTATGCTTTTCTGCTAGTTAGCTAACGTCAGTTAGCCTACTAACATGATGAATGGCTGGCTTGCCAACGTTAGCTAGGGTGCTAACATGATGAATTAATTGGCTGACCTGCCAACGTTAGCTAGGGTGCTAACATGATGAATTAATTGGCTGGCTTGCCCATGTTTTGTGTCAGTATTAGAGCTGGTATGGTGGTGTTGGCATTTAATACTAATCTATTCCTGTTATAATAATAAAAGACAACACCACTATACCAGCTCTAATGTCAGTTAGCAAGCTAGGAGAAGAGTGGGTTGATGGGTCGACTTGTTGACAGATTGATGCTATCACCATGAGGCCACATAGGCCTACAGCCAATGATCTTTGGTACTGTGTCAACCGTAGCCACGCAGGAGAGGATAGAAGCCCTGGTGTGGAGGACACACCCACAATAGACCCATTTGACTGCAGTTAGAAAAGCCAAGATACATAGCATGATGGTCGTCTACATTGAATCAAAGCCACAACCATTATCATTCAAACATTTCAGGGTAAATCAATCATTTAAGAACAGGGATGGTGAGTTGTTTACACTGTAACGTTTTATGGGTAAAATGTGCTGAATCAAGCCACAATCCATGATCTAAGACAGTTGCTGAAAGGCATTAAACAGGGGCCAACACTGTTCCCATAGCAACAGAATACTTCTGAAAAGGTCTATAAAAAGATGCTTGTAATAACTATTGGCTGCTATGGAACAAACTACCAAATCAATCTGTGAATGTCCGTCGTGCCTCTGTCTGTCGGACCGCCTCTGTGCCGTAGTGGTATTTACAAATGCCGGTCGTGCCTCCGCACTCCCGCACGCTCGGTCTTCCTCGGACCGCAAGGCATTCTGGGTGTTGTGCTCCACACCGGGGCTCCATAGATATATATAACTAGATGGTGCAAGGCGGAGTCTCCAGTGTAGTTCACCGGCGGCCATCTTGTCACAGGCAGCACGCCTATGCTGCCTGAATGACTATGAATGTCTATGGTCCATGTATTATTGAAATAACCATAGCTTGCTAAATTTTCAACCGATTTACAAACGGTTTGGTTTATTACAAACGTTATTAACATGGCTATGATTCAGGATGCTTGGACACACATGTTGAAATTATTTTCATATGAAAGTCCATTATAAGTATGCAGTATTATAACTACATCTCTGACGTTTATAACAAACCAAACCGTTTGAAAATCGGTTGAAAATGTAACAAGCTATGGTTATTTCGATAGTACATGCACCATAGACATTCATGTTATGAGTGGGCGTGCTGCCTGTGGCAAGATGGCCACCATGTGGAATGTCGGTCTCCATTGGCCAACAGCGTGAGTGAGTCATCTAGCCTTTATATATGTCTATGGTATCCTCTCCCATAGCCACGCGCTTGCTTTCCATCATTGCCACTTGAACCCCTAAGAGCACTTTTCTTTTCTAAAGCTTTATTGTAAGTAAAACTGAATTTCCCCAAGGGAATCAATGAAGGAATATCTTATCTTATCTTAAAACGAGAAATTCCCTGTCACCAAAGAATATGGACACGTCTGTCTTTATGTCACACAACCTAAAGCGGGTTGAACAGTCATATTCAAAGCTCCAGGTATGTTAGTTTGCGTTCAGGCTTAGACCACAGAAGCTATTCTAGTTAGGTGTGATTCATGTTCTCGCTTTGATGGTTGATTATGTAGTTTGATCACTTCACTAAAGCGAAGGCACAATTCTATTTATAGCTTTTTTCATGTATATTTATTGTGCTTTTATTAAGCCTCAAACGACTGACATGTTATTTTGGTTCATGTTAATCCTAAAGCAACAGAAGCACTTCCATGAATTATTTAAGATGCCATGTAAAGGTCTACCCACTGACGAGGGCCTTATTTATTTTTTCTTCTCACAAGCAACCGATTTCACTTTGATTAGGCCTGTAGAGCGATAAGCCAATTTATGTTGTGGATTCGCCCACTGCTGTCAACAAATACATGGTCTTGATTTTATATATTTAAATTTCTTGGCATAGGCTGCACCGACTATTTCATTTTCATTATGCCTATGAGCAGTTTCATTTTTATAGACTATGGCTACTTTATTTTATTTTATTATTGCACATTGTTGTAGCCAATTTAATTTAATAAAAAAAGAAGAAGAAAAATCTTGAAGTCCGATTTTGCCTTTGTCTCTTGCTAGCATAATATTGAGAGGCAATGTTAGAGGAGCAGGTACTCCCCCCGCCCCCCCCCCCCCCCCCCCATCCCCGTCATTGCGAAGCTTAGAATATTGATAATGATCATTTGCGCTGAAGCTTTGAAGCCCCCAACATTTTCTTTATTCAGGACAGAGCTATGTATCACCCATGGCACCTGACTGGAAACTTTACATTACTGGGAAAAGCTTCATTGAAAAGGAAGGTTTTTTCCCCAGGAACAGAAGACGGGTTCATAAGCACACTTATGAATTCTGAAATGTCACAAGGTTTTCTAGGATGTTCCTTCACGGTTCGGGGGGAAGCTGGTGCTCAATCAATAGGTACGATCGACAGCTTTCGATTAAAATAAAAAAGGGTCAGAAAACCGCTGCTGCCGACGGCGCGGCGATGTTATTATGGTATTTCTGTCCCACATGGAACCGCAACGTGAGACAAGGACTGTTAGCCATTTGCCTTTGCTAGCTCAGTGTGCTCTCTGTATCGCTAGTGTGTGAAACACACTCACCATGCGCTGGTCGCTGCTATTCCCCTGAACAACATACACAGTACACACGCATACACAGGCACATGTACACACACATAAAAACAAATTAAAACACACACACACACACACACACACACACACACACACACACACACACACACACACACACACACACACACAGACACACACACACACACACACACACACACACACACACAAACACACATCCCTGTCGAGGGCTTTCATTTGTCCCATGGTTGGTGTTTTGGGGATGAGAAGTGTATCAGTGTATCAGGGGAAGGGTGTGTACGCCAGTATTGTCATATGTTATTGCACTGTGCCGTCTTAAAACATGACCCATGATGTAAACAGAGTCCGAAGGGTGTCGTCATTATTTGGTCTGTGAACTGTGACCTGCTCGTCAACAACATGGAAGAACAACAGTGAACAGTGGATATTTCATCTGCAAGTCTATGTCTGTGTTTAATCCTCCTCAGTCTACTACACTTTCAGCGTCTTAAACCTTTCACTACCACACTACAAATGGTTAACGCTTTCACTGCCACACTACAAAGGGTTAACCCTTTCACTACCACACTACAATGGGTTAACTCTTTAATTACCACACTGCAATGTGTTAACCCTTTCACTACCACACTACTTAAGCATTACATCACGCGCAGGAGTGGTTTGTGAAAAATAAACCATGCCTAGGGGTGGTCGTTAGGCCCGAGGTGCAGCCGAGGGTCGTTAGACCCCCCTAGGCATGGTTTATTTTTCACAAATCACGACTGCAAGTGGTGTAATGCTTTTATACAACTGCCACATTCACCCAACCTTATTGCTATACAATAAACACACATTAATCGAAGATTTATTGAAAAAACCATCCGCCACAAAAAGTAGTTCCCACAACAACAAAAAAGAGAAGTTGCCTCCATGTGGAAGCAGCTCGGAAGTGCATCCAATTGTTCTCAGTACGACATCCAGCAACATCCAGCAAACTAACACATCCAACTGTCTCTCAACTAAGACATCCAACAAACTAACACATCCAACTGTCTTTCACCTAGACATCCAACGAACTAACACATCCAACTGTCTTTCAACTAAGATATCCAACCAACTAACACATCCAACTTTTCTTTAGTTTTGAACCTACTTTCTATAGAACTTCATTCTTAGATGCTTTTATAGAAAGTAGGTAAAACAAATTAAAAAACGTTTTCTTTGCCCTATAGGAAAAAAATTGTTTTCTTCGCCCTATTTTTTTATTTTATTTTTTAAACCTACTTTCTATAGAAGCAGCTGGGAGGTGCGCTGTTTTAAGTGAGCGTGGGTTATTGAATTGATTGATTGCTAATTTTATTACTGTCCGCCTTGTTTCCAACTGGTTAAGTTTAGGCCCTCTTTCAAAGTTGGTTTGGAAGGAGTTTGGAACCAGGGGCGTATCTAGACCCAGCAATTCAGTAGGGCACAGAAGGGCACCAAAATCTAAAATTTGGCCGGTTTTGGCCGGTTTGTGGGCGAAAATGGGTGGATTTTGTAACTATTTTTTTTTTTACTTTATTTCGGTTTTAGAGTTAGGTTAGGGTTATGTTATTTAATTATTTTGGGGAGCCAGCCCCCCAAACTCCTGAAATGCATAGAAATCTATGAAATAAATAAAACAATCTGACATTTATATTAAAAAGAGCTAGCCACCCAAACCCCTAAAATACATAGAAATCTATGCATTTTGGAACAGTTACTATATATATAGTCAAGAAAGCATTTAGTCATACTTAAAGTTTAAAGTGCTTTACTTGCATTGAACATTGCATTGAACATTGAACATTGAGGAGACATCATTAGAAAGCACAATGTATGTTTCCATAGTTACGCAGATGACACGCAATTGTACATCTCCGCTGAACCAAATGATCACACAGCTATAAACTCCATTTCCGCCTGTCTCTTAGCAATAAACAAATGGATGACGAACAACTTCCTAAAATTAAATGAGGGCAAAACTGAAATCCTACTAGTCGGTCCTATAACAAAAAGAGAAATGTTACAGAGCAATATGGGGCAACTTACTCCTTGGATCAAACCCGAAGTTACAAGTAAGTAACCTACACTGGCTTCTGGTAACATTTAGAATTGATTTCAAGGTCCTCCTCCTTATATACAAAGTATAAACATTGCGATCATCTACTACTGGTCTATTGAAGGTTTCAAGCCACAGTCTAAAGAAAATCAGGGATGCAGCCTTTGCTAACTATGCACCAAAGTTATGGAACACACTACCTATGGACATTAGGGAAGCTAGATCTCTTAATATTTTCAGAAATAAGCTAAAAACGTACCTCTTCACCATAGCCTTCTAATACACCCCGCTGTTGATTGTACTGTAGCACTATTTTACTCTGGCCATTCTATTGCATACTTTTACTATCTATTCTACTATTCTATTATTGCACTGTATTATTGGTGTGCAAACCAGTCAACTTACAAAAAAGAGCCTGTTGGAGGATTTCAACAAGATAAATGCAGTGCAAAATATTTCACTATAATATTTCAAAGCGAAGTAAAAAATATTATAATAATTATTTGATCATGTTAAATGATCATTTGATCATGTTAAAAAAGGGAAAATAAAAAACATTTAAAAAAAAAATAAAAATAAAAAAAAAGTTATTTTTATTTATTTTTTTTATCAGTGGGGCACAGATGATCATCAGTAGGGCACGTGCCCTACTGATAGTGGTCTAAATACGCCGATGTTTGGAACCAGGGCTGGTGGTCTATCGCCCTGCTCTAAAGACAAAATCTAACCTTAACCAACTTCGAAAGAGGGCCTAAACTTAACCAGTTGGAAACCAGGCGGACAGTAATAAAATTAGCAATCAATCAATCAATCAATCAATCAATCAATCAATCAATTCAATAGGCCATGCTCACTTAAAACAGCGCACCTCCCAGCTGCTTGAAAGTAGGTAAAAAAAATTTACCCATCAATTACATCATCCAACGTTGTTTAAACTTTAAGCAACTAAGACATTCGCCGTGACAGAATCGGTTTATATTTAGTCGTTATGACGCTATCATATCAACATAATCCATTCAGTCCAACCTCACTTAAAACAGCGCACTTCCCAGTTGCTTCTATAGAAAGGAGAAGAAAAATTTTAAAGAAATTGCAAATGAATCAATCAATCAATCCGCACGATTTTTATTTTGTTCCACAATGACTCATGATCCATCAATTACATCATCCAACATTGTTTAAAGAACTAAGACATTCGCCGTGACAGAATCGGTTTATATTTAGTCGTTATGACGCTATCAACATATCCATTTGTTAAAGATTATTGTCCGCCATCTTGTTTTTTCCTAAAAATCCGCACGGCCAGGAGCGTGGAATTGTGAAGAATACATACGTGTAAATTGACTGTTTCAGCCAATCAGAATCGAGAAATTTGCATGCCGTTGTATAAAATGGGTTATATATTCGTACTTGGCTTATTGCGTCCCGCTCTTAAGCCCTATCGAGATACCCCTTATCTCATGTACCTATTGTACTCCATCACGGAAAAAACACATACACCCACACCTGACCGGGTCCCGCCTCTATGGAGGCGCAGCCTATAAGACCGTAACCATGGTCACCAATACACCCTTTGTCTATTTTCGTTCCATCATATCGGATGCAGTGCACCTTATGTTAACTAGTTGTTATGAAAAGATTAGAGAAATTGCGTAATGTTGAAAGCTTACCGGAGGTTTGCTTACCCCTGGCATCTTCGAGGCATGTTTCAGCGACACGACGGGCCTATGTTGATGTTCCTCATCTGTCGGCAGCCAGATCAAGGGGCAGCGTACAAGGTTGGCTATCGAGCCGGGTTGTACAAAGGTAGGCCCTGTGTCATCAGGCATGGGTGTTGGTATTTGTAACTGAGGGGTACAATTCCCTGACTGTATTAATCAAGTACTGATATCATTAAATCACTACCGTCTATGTACTCCTGGCCAATACTGTACATAAGTATATTAGATTAGAACACTCCCACAATAACACGGTTTTCCACACAAAATACTCGTTTACAATATTTATTACATAAAAGGGATTATATTACATGACTTAGTTGCGCTTATAAGGCAAATAGAATGTGCAGGCAAATCAATAGTGAATATTAAGAATTATCTCTATGGTTATTCTGGGATAGGGGGTACTACCGGTTGTAAGCCAGCAGAGGGAGGCAAAGCTCTAGGCAAGTCAATGGTTCACGGAGGCGATGTCACCCCTGGAGCAGCGGGGATAGGCAGCCTGGTCCCAGGATGCGCGCCGTGTAGGTGAAAGCTGTGGAGTCTCTGGTACGACAGAAACGGGCTTGAGTGATGTCCCCACGGGCACGTGGATCCCACAGCAGTGGGTGTAGACGGTTCTCTGCTTCCAGTAGCTTAGTGAAGAATGAAGAATAATAATCCTTGCCGGAAAAGTGGCACTGCGGGCGGGGTGTAAATCCCCCGTGGTGCTGCTGCTCCGGTGTAGATATCCTCCGGTGCGGTAGTGCACGGTTGACCTTGACGTTACTATACTATTAGCACGGGCAATAAGTGCTCTATGTAGACGCACAATCACTCACTCCACGTGGTCTTTGACTCGTAATGAAGGCTTTACTAATAAATAGCGAACGATACGACAAACAGACGTATTAGGATAACACGAGACTATCTTGGGGCAATGCGAGCCCTGCTATGCCCACGTTGCGTAGTGGGTGAGGCGTTGCTTGGATAACTGAACCAGACTGAACTGAAGGCGAACTGAAAAGGAACTGCAAGGGGGGTTCTACATTTCTTGCGCCCTATTTATATGTACCGTGGACAAATAGTGCCATTCTGCTTTCGGTAGCCGTATTAGTGGGCAGAAGCTGGGCATGTACAGACATATCTCGTCGGTACCTTTGAAGTCAGCTCGAGGGGGTAAGGCAGTGGCGCCTAGGGGATCGCTTCCAATAGGAGAACGAATATTATGGTCTGTCCTGCTACCAGGTAAAGGGATATTCCGTATATATTGTACAAGGAATATACAGGGGATATCAAACGATATACAATATTATACATGGGATCTCAGGCAATAAATATATATATTCGATTTAATCTGACCCTTTGTAACAGTATTAGTAATGCTGGGTTGTTTTGTTACACAACTGTGTTGTGTGTCGGCGCCGGGGGCGGGATGGTTTGGTGAACGTTCACTGCAGTGAACGGGTTCCAAACGGTCCTGAAAGCGTGCTGTTAAACAACTAATGCTAATGCTACATGCTAATACTAATGCTACATGCTAACACTACTGCTACGCTGTTCTAATGTCTCCGCCGTGAGATGTTGTCACTTCTCCCTCCTCTTGCCCGGTTCATCAATGAAGGTCAGTCGGTAGCTGTTGTGGGGGTTTTGCTGAGACCTATTTACCTTTTTACGGGTAAATGGGTTGACAACAGGGTAGGCCGTGGCTAGGTAGCCTAGCCAGGTACGTTACCTCTGTGTTCCGGCGGGGTCTGTTGAACAGTGTCCCCATCTGGGAGCCGATGCTTGAGCTCGGCGGTGTAGCAGTAGAGCTATACTACTGCAGGATGGGACTTAACGGCGGCCAGTGTTATGGCTCAGCTGGCTAGTTCCTATCCACATTGGCGTCGGGTAGTGGGGCTATGGGTCCAGCCGACAATGTAAATGTTGCGTGTTTGTGCGCAGGCGGTTGTTGATCTAGGTCCCACATCGCCTCACTCTAGGCTATAGTAGTGTAGTGGGCTACTGTTTAGTTCTGTCACCACCAATGGTGCTCCGTGTTAACATCAGTCCTTTGCTTTTGACATGTTGAAACAGTGCCTCGCCCGGCCGACGCCATGGGTGGGTCGGCCTGGCGAGTGGCTGGTGGGCTGCTGAAAGAGGCCGAGAAGAAGTCAAGATAAGACCTGGTTTATGACGTCCGTACCCATCGCAACCAAGGATGGGACAGTATCTAACTGTCTGAAGATAAGATGGATGGCAGGCCCCCCCCCCCCCCCCCCTCCCCATCCTCACGCAAACCTCCCCCCCACGAGCACGACTGGCGACGTGCACGGAAGGAGGGGAGGAACCCTCGACTGTCTCACACGCCAAAACCCTAAGCCATCTACCCTATACTTAACTCCCACCCCCCACTCTCCGCCCTCCCTCCCATCCCCCAAATTCCCTTCCCCGAGGGTGCTTCCTGAAACTCACAGACTTTCGGCATAAATGAACATTGTAACAACAAATGTGCTTTGTTTGTACTAATTTAGGGTTGTGCCATTATTATTATGCAAAGATAATAATTGTGATTAATTCTGTAATGAGTTGTATGTGTCTGTTTCTAGCATCCTTGACATCCAAGGACAACGATGTAAATAAGTCAAGAGGCTTTTTCGTTCCTCTCCTTGACAAAAGCAAATATGTGATGTAATGATCTGTATATGTTTTGTGTCTAAAATAAATACCTACCTACCTACCTACCTACCTACCTACCTACCTACCTGCTAAAGCCTGTACCGCCACGGTATGGAATTGGCTGCGATTAGAACTGTGTTCGAATTGCTGTTTTTTCTATCAAAAAAAATGGTGTCTGGTGGCGGGGCCTTGAGGGCCATTAGCTTACTCACAGAGTCCCGTGGTCAGAGTTCTAGCCCGATTTGATTGATTGATTGATTGATTGAAAACTTTATTAACAGATTGCAGAATGGGTACAATACAGTACAGCTCAATACACACAATTGTTAAGGGGATGCAGACCAGAGAAAGACTTTCGTCTTGTTTACATCAGGGTCCCCCATTTTCAATTCATCAGGACATATATGACATACTTGACATACAGATAGTCAGTACTGCTACATCTATACATTTATGACATACCAGATTTGCAAATACAGTACTGTTTGTGATACAGAAGGAGTCAAGAAAAGGGAGTATATACATTTGACGTAGAAATTGTACATTGGAGGAGGTTGGGTGGGGGGGGTGAGGTACATTGGGATATTGACAACCATACTGGGTAATTTACATTGGAGGTGGTTGGGGGGGGGGGGGGGAAACACTGTATAAACAAGCAAAACTGTACAATTGAGGGGGGGGGAGACACTGTACAAACAAGCAAAATTGTACATTGGACTATTGACAAAACCATACTAGGTAAATGACTGTACATTGGAGGGGGTTGGGTTAGGATATTTACAGGGGCCAGTTTTGAATTGCAGTCTCCCATAGGTGTCCCTTGAGAGAGGTTTTGAAAGTGGGTAGTGATCCACATTCCTTTACAGCTTTGGGTAGGGCGTTCCACATTGATGTGGCATAATTGCGAAACGTGTTTAGTCCCTTATTTGAGCCGAATCTGGGTTTAACATGATTTGTGGAGCTCCCTCTGGTGTTGTGATCGTGGTATTCACTGACCTTTGGGAAGTATTTTGACATGTACATGGGTACCTTGGTCGTGTAGTGTATCTTGTAGACCAGGCCCATTGCAAGTTGCTGTACTCTGTCGTCTACTCTAAGCCATCCTAGGTTGTCAAAGTGGGCAGGGGTGAGGTGGGTTCTAGGAGTAAGGTCAAGCAGTAGTCTGACCAGTTTGTTTTGAGATGTTTGTAATTTTGTTTTTAGCGCCTTTGAGGTGCTTTGGTACCATGAGGTGCAAGCATAGTCGTAGTACCCCTGAATGAGTACTCCTGCCAGAGTCTTCAGGGTATTCTTGTTTACCAGAGAGGAGATCCGGTACAAGAATCGAGTTCGTTGGTTGACTTTTTTTATTACATTGGATGCCATTTTGTCACAGGAGAGATTAGCCTCTAGGATGGAACCCAGGTAGGTAATTTCATCTTTCCTTGTGACAATATTGTCACCCACTGTAACTGAGAAGCCGTCGGTCTTGCTGAGTTTGTTATTTGAACCGAAGAGAATGGACTCTGTTTTGCCCATGTGTAATGATAGTTTGTTATCAGCGAGCCATATGCAGATTCTGCCTAGTTCCGAGCTGAGGGTTTTTTCAACCTGTAACTTGTTCTTGTCAGAGACCAGCAGGGCTGAGTCGTCCGCAAACAGGAACAAGTTGCAGTCACAAGCTGACTGCAACTTGTGTAACAGTGTAACAGTTCCATGAATGAATGAATGAAAACTTTATTTAACAGATTGCAGAATGGGTACAATACAGTACGGCTCAATACACACAATTGTTAAGGGGATGCAGACCAGAGAAAGACGTTTGTCTTGTTTACATCAGGGTCCCCCATTTTCATTTCATATTGCTCCACATTGTCATCAAACGGTCCAATATTTCCAATAACCCAAGCCATTTCTGTTGTAAACACTCACAATAGTCCAGTCGATCCTTCCTTTAATGTGTAAAGTGGATTTCCTCCTCTTGTAGATGTTTCCAAGTGCCGCCCGAGCAACGTGAGCTAACATGCTAACTCGCTAAGCTAACGTTAATAATGTAAACAAAGCTCCTGACGGACTTCTTCTTTCTTGCATTGCGCAGATTCAGATGTCCTCATCGCCGAATTGTGTTATATCCTGAGGACTTCTTTTTTTATTTAATTTTTTTTTATTATTATCTTTTTCCCCCCTCCTTTTTCCGATTTTTCTCCCATCCCACTGATGGTCGTTATGCCAATTCCCAACCCCCTTCCTGGTTGTTGCGCACTCCCCCCTACTGTTGGTCCGGGAGGCGTGAATATTTTAAGCAACCAACTTGTGTTCAGCGTTTCTCTGATTGGCCACTACGCCCATGTGACCGCGGCAGCGCGAGAGAGCGGCAGTGCGGAAATAGGCTGCATTCTATTGCCATTCTCTGCGACAAACTCTAACCTTAACCAACTCCGAAACAGCGCCTAAACTTAACCCTTCTAACCTTAACCAACTCCGAAACAATGCCTAACCTTAACCCTAACCTTAACCAACTCCGAAACAATGCCTAAACTTAACCATAACCTTAATCAACTCCGAAAGAATATTGCCATGCTCTAAGACAAACTCTAACCTTAACCAACTCCGAAACAGCGCCTAAACTTAACCCTTCTAACCTTAACCAACTCCGAAACAATGCCTAAACTTAACCCTAACCTTAACCAACTCCGAAACAATGCCTAAACTTAACCGGCGAAAGAATGCATGTTAAAAAAAAAAAAAAAAAAATGAAGGGATTCAAACTTGTCACCAACGCACCGCAGGATCCACAGCAAGGCAGCAAACCAGTTGAGCTAACCGTCAATGTTAAAAGAGGGGGAATTACGGCTACATAATGCTTCCGCGGCAGAGTTCCGCTCTGCTGCTCCGCTCCGCCGCGGGGGCGTGGCTAGACGCAAGTTGGTTACCTTAAATAATTACGCGTCCGGCAAGCCGGAGACTGTCACATGCTTTCCTCCGACGCATGTGCAGCCAGCCGGCAACCAGCCGGCAGCCAACCTGGCAGCGCAGATTCTCACCGGGAGAGTGTAACGTGTGGAAGGTCACACTACCTCCCTCCAGATCCTACCCTCGCTGTGCAGGCGCCCCGACCAAACTGTAGGGGTTGCTGTCCACAACGCCCAGGACCCACCCATCAGCTTTCCCACCCCTAACACTGCCAATTGTGTTAGTATGAACGACCAGCCAAGCTGATAGCAACGCAGAGAGCTGGATTCGAATCCAGCGTCTCCAGCATTGATGGCAAGCGCCTTGCCCACTACACCACCTAGCCGCCCCAAATCCTGAGGACTTCTTAACCTCACCTGTATAACAATGATTACCGGACCACTACTTTAGTTTGACACATTATTCTGACTACAGCTCCGGTACATACTTGTGCAATCACTTCCGGGTACCACAGCTGGGAACTACGGCAAGTATTTAAAGACAATACAGACCCAACTTTGAGAAATAGATTAACGGCGTCAATTGTATTATCGCGCGATAATAGTCTCGCGTTAATGCAGCACGTTAACGGCGTTAACGGCCCAGCTCTAGTTTTTATTATTTTACTGTTTTGTTTTATCTGTGCTTAGTTATGGGGCAGTGCTTTTATATCACCTAACCTGGTCACATGATGTGTTGATTCGTTTTAAATTGGACACCTGCCATCACTGTTTGGTTTTACTCTCTGATGAAGACCCCCCCCTCTCCCCGTGTGTCAAAACACGTCTGTGTTGTAATGTAGGATTACATTACAACACTATCTTTAATCTTTCAAAATGTTCAGTTGCTATCGCTATCAGCTCTATCTTTAATTT
>NC_140181.1:81126197-81168116 GCF_963971535.1 Notolepis coatsorum
AATGATAAATGATTAAGCGTGGCGCGATGTGAAAGGCAGTGGGGCACAGCTCTGCACTCGGGAGATGTGGCGCGACAATGAGAAGCATTTTGGATAAAAGTATTCTGTACTTCTGTATGACAACAATGTATGCCTTTCAAATGTTAAATGATAAATGATTAAGCGTGGCGCGATGTGAAAGGCAGTGGGGCACAGCTCTGCACTCGGGAGATGTGGCGCGACAATGAGAAGCATTTTGGATAAAAGTATTCTGTACTTCTGTATAAAAACAATGTATGCCTTTCAAATGTTAAATGATAAATGATTAAGCGTGGCGCGATGTGAAAGGCAGTGGGGCGAAACAGCTCTGCACTCAGGAAAAAAAATGTGGTGCGACAATTGCTGCTGCTGCACTGGCGTTGAAGTGGGGAAGCGGCAGTGAACACACAGCAGCCTCTGCGTTTTGCCGCGGGGCGTGGCCGCGGCGTGTCACGTGGCCGTCACGGCCAATCAGGGCAACCCCGGAAATAGGATCCGTTGCTGAAGCGGTACACGCCCACAGGACAGCAGAGTGTCACCAGGCAGAGACCCAGAATGACCAGAATGACAAGGTTTAAACCTTCTGAAAACGTGAATCTTTTAATTCTAAGAGGAAACCTTCTGAAAACGTGAATCTTTTAATTCTAAGAGGAAACCTTCTGAAAACGTAAATCTTTTAATTCTAAAGTGGTCCCCACACGGCGAGCGGATGTTAGGTTGTTGTGAAGCGAGCGTATTAGCAGGTAGCTGTGTTGTGCATTACGAGGGAAGTATTAACCTGTAAAACTCATATTGAGCTGGAATTAAACCACCATATACGAATACAACCTCTCCTCATTCTTCCTGACATTACTGCATGACTGATCGCAACAATACGTTCATTACCACCGATTGGACAAGTAATGTTATGCACCTGCTGAGAGAGAATGTTTTTTCACGGAAGACGCAAACTATTCTGTTCTCAACCATAATTTTCTTTGGACAATAAACCTTACAAACTACATCAGCTGCAGCCTGGACATTAAACTCTGTCAACATCCACAACTTCCTTTGTTACCCGAGTATAAAAACATCTAGTAGGTGCATCGTGGCACATTATTCAGTTAATGACAAGCGGCCACTATAGCTTCTCCAACTAACGTTATTTATTTCAATTGTTCCTGTTAATAATAATTAACATAAGTAGCATGGTAATAATATGTAGGTTATTAATCAATGAATGTATTGATACATTAATGGTGTACAAATGATACACCAGTAGAACTTCTGTACTACTTCTACTGTAGAAGTCATGTTATTTCCTCACTGTCCTTGCTGTGTCGCCTGCCGTCGCCTAAAAAAATAGGATTGCGGCGATTTTTTGCCAGGCGACAGAAGTTTCTGCACGACCGTCGCTTCAAAATCTCCTGCCGTGTGGGCTGTCTCATTCATAACAATGGAGGCGATAGAATTCTGTCGGTCGCCTCGCTTAAAAAAAAGGTCGCCTGGCAAAAATCGCTCGCTGTGTGCAAACCACTTAAGAGGAAACCTTCTGAAAACATGAATCATGTCATTCTAAGAGGAAACCTTCTGAAAACATGAATCATGTCATTCTAAGAGGAAACCTTCTGAAAACATGAATCATGTCATTCTAAGAGGCCACTTTGAGAGCAGGTCAGAAAAGGGGCAGCAGCTTCTGTTTTTTTCTGTCAATTGTCTTTATCATTAATCCTCCTTTTTCAAACAGCTTCACGGATGAGCATGGAACATAGTGATGAGCATGGAACAATAAACATAGTGATGAGCATGGAACAATAAACATAGTGATGAGCATGGAACATAGTGATGAGCATGGAACAATAAACATAGTGATGAGCATGTTACAATAAACATAGTGATGAGCATGGAACCCGGTGATGAGCATGGAATGCAGTGATGAGCATGGAATGCAGTGATGAGCATGGAATGCAGTGATGGGGAAAAACACATGCACATTGTCACAGATTAATACATTTATATCTAGTTGTAACTGAGGGGTTACAAAACCCTGACTGTATTAAAGATTGTGATAGATTAAACCACTACTACATATTATTATTACTTGCCAGACAGTACAGTTAAATATGGCAGACACTCAATAGACGGCACGGTGACAAAGAGATAACGTTTACAGTATTTTATTATCAATAGCAAATATACAACTGAGAATTATTTGGTCGCTCTTTTATGGCGAATGATATTAGAATGTCAGAGTATCAAAGTCAGTGGGAATGAATAATTCCTAGGCTAAGGATACTAGACCGGAACGCTGCATGGCGTGAGATGGCGATATAGGGGGGCAAACGATGGTATAGCTGGAGACTGGTGATTTCCCCCACGGAGTAGTAAGCTCCAGAGGATTGAAGAATAGACGGATACTCCGGCTGGTCACTGGAGAAAGGGGGTCTCATACGGATCCGGTCCTTGTAATCCAAGTGCTCGTTAGCAGGGTAATAGCTCTTAATCCAAAGCCCGACGGCAGTGATGATAGCTAGCTAGCTTCGTCCTCGAAGCTAGCCCGATGCAGATCTTCAGGGTAGTTAAATCCAAACGACAATGGTATTAACGATGCTCTTCTCCACGGTACTACGTTTCCACAAGTCACTATAATCCACCAACAATGGTTCTACAATATCCAGGTCGTATCTAAGGAGCTACTAGTTATCCGTAACGATACACCGCGGTAGGTTCCAATGCTCACATGTCCAATAGTTCTGCTGCTAGGTTCACCTCGTGTTCTGATACTAATTACGTTAAGTCCACACACACTTGCTAAGGTTCACACTAGTTACTAGACGAACGAACTGCTTGTTACTGCTGCACACCGAACTGGGTTAACTGCTTTAGGTTGAACTGCGTTAACTGTAATGACGAACTGCTGCTGTTTGCGCCTTCCACAATATATACTTAGAGTGCTTTCTAGGGCGCAACCGAATCTTTTGTCCGGAATCAATGCGCTGGCCAAGGGCATGTCTCAACTTGTCCAGACTCGTCTTTGAACTTGTCTGGGGGGCGTGACCGGGGTCAAGGGTGTTATCCAATGAGGAAAGCGAATAATGCTATGATTCAAACGGAGGCTTAAAGGGATATAGCTTATATATATAAATAATATACAAGTTATATAAAACAATAAAACGTAGATTCTCAGTGTTAATCTGGCCCTTCAGAACACTAGTGTTCCAACAACTTATATGGAAGCTGCCTCCTGCTGACTCCCCCCCCCCCCTGTGGCGTTTCCACAAAGCTCTCACCAGCAGAGCCCCACTATTGGCAGAGCACAGCAGTCAGTTGCTAAGGGTGATGACGCCGTGGCTGGTGCTTCCAAAGCCATCAGCTTCTCCCTGGGTGCTGATTGGCTGATCGGTAACTGTCTTCAGCCACACGCCATTCAGCTGGAGTGAGACTCCCTCCTCGTACATGCACATACCAATAGACACACGTGCACAGACGCACAGACACACACAAAGACAGACACACACACAGACACACACACAGACAATACCAGTTATCCACTTTGCTGCTGCTCATAGAGGAAAACAGATGGAGGAGAAGATGCGCTTCGTCGGATGACTCATCACTCTGTCACTCTGACCTTTCTCTCCTCTCTCCTTCTCTCTCTCTCTCTCTCTCTCTCTCTCTCTCTCTCTCTCTCTCTCTCTCTCTCTCTCTCTCTCTCTCTCTCTCTCTCTCTCTCTATCTACCCCTGACCATACCCCCTATCTCCTCCACGCTCTCTCTTTCTGTCTAATCCTGTCCATATGCCCCGCTCTCCTTTACACTCTCTCTCTATATACCACTGTCCATACCCCCATCTCTCCCTCCTCTGTCTCTCTGTCTCTACCCCTGACCACACCCTCTCTCTCTCCTCCTCTCTCTCTACCCGTATCCATACCCCCCTTCTCTCTCCACTTTCTCTCTCTCTCTATATATACACCCCTGTCCACCCCCTCTCTCTACCCCTGTCCACCCACCTCTCTCTCCTCTTCTCTCTCTTTACTCATATCCATACCCCACTCTCTCTACTCTCTATCTTTACTCATGTCCATACCCAACTCTCTCTACTCTCTATCTTTACTCCTGTCCATACCCCCCTCTCTACTCTCTCTTTACTCCTGTCCATACCCCCTCTCTCTTCTCCACTCTCTCTCTATACCCCTATCCACCTCTCTCTCTCTCCTCCCCTCTCTCCACTCTCTCTACCCCTCTCCATCCCCCCTCTCTCTCTCTCTCTCTCTCTCTCTCTCTCTCTCTCTCTCTCTCTCTCTCTCTCTCTCTCTCTCTCTCTCTCTCGCTCTCTCTCTACCCCTGTCCACCCCACGCCTTTTCTCCCCCTTGTGTTTATACACACCTCTTCTCCAACTGACACTCTCTCTCTCTCTCTCTCTCTCTCTCTCTCTCTCTCTCTCTCTCTCTCTCTCTCTCTCTCTCTCTCTCTCTCTCTCTCTCTCTCTCTCTGACTCATATCTTCTCTAGGGTTTCCCCCTATTTGATGATCCGTTGAGTCATCGTTTCTTCTGGTCTTGATTGACAGTCTTGGTATTTTTCTCCCTACAACCAGCAGTTCTATAGGTCACTCTGTTGGTCGGATAGACGGTTGGCTGGCTGGCTGTGTGTGTGTGTGTGTGTGTGTGTGTGTGTGTGTGTGTGTGTGTGTGTGTGTGTGTGTGTGTGTGTGTGTGTGTGTGTGTGTGTGTGTGTGTGTGTGTGTGTGTGTGTGTGTGTGTGTGTGTGTGTGTGTGTGTGTGTGTGTGTGTGTGTGTGTGTGTGTGTGTGTGTGTGTGTGTGTGTGTGTGTGTGTGTGTGTGTGTGTGTGTGTGTGTGTGTGGTGTGTGCGTGTGTGTGTGTGTGTTCATGCCATTTGGCTAAAATGGGCGTGGCAACGGGAGTGGGCTATCGCAAAAAGGTTGCAGCTATTGAAAATTCACGCTTGATATTTTTTATGCTGAATATGGTTTGGTATTTAAAGCCCCAATCAATGATAAACATTTTAACAATTTTAACTAATACGTTTTTTAAACGTTATGCCAATTCCCAATCCCCTTCCTGGTCGTTGCGCACTCTACCTCCTACCGTCGGTCTGGGGGGGCGGAGACTATCACATGCTTCCTCCAACAGCCCACCGCTTCTTTTCACCTGGCAGCGCGGACTCTCACTGGGGGAGTGTAACGTGTGGAAGGTCACACTACCTCTCCCAGATCCTTCCCTCGCTGTGCAGGCGCCCCGACCGCCCCGACCGCCCCGACCCCGATACCAGTGTCTCTTGCGTTGGTGACGAGCACCTTGTCCGTTGCGCCACCCAGCCGCACTCTAATACGTTATTATTAGTTAATAAAAAAAAGATTCATCCACTTTTTCTCCTTATTTTTCTATTTTACTCCCATCCCAATTTCGCCTCGCCAATTCTCCCTTCAATTCTCCCCTCCCCTGTCTCGAACGTTGCTAGACCATGCCTCCCACTGGTCGGCTGCAGTGAGGACCAAGCCTTGCATCACGTGTCCCCTCCGGTACACGAGGAGGCAGCTGTTGCATCTTTTCACAGCGCAATCTCTCAGTGGCGAGGAGTAACGCATGGGAGGCTCACGCTGCCCCCGATACTTCCTGATTCTGCTCTCCTCTCCTGCTCCTCTCCTCCTCCTCCGCCACGTCTGCTGCTCCTCTCCTCCTCCTCGGCCACGTCTCCTGCTCCTCTTCTCCTCCTCGGCCACGTCTCCTGCTCCTCTCCTCCTCCGCCTGTCTCCTCTCTTCTCCTCCTCCGCCTGTCTCCTCTCCTCCTGCCCCTGTCTCCTCTCCTCTCCTCCTCCGCCTGTCTCCTCTCCTCTCCTCCTCCGCCTGTCTCCTGCTCCTCTCTTCTCCTCCTCCACCCTGTCTCCTCTCCTCTCCTCCTCCGCCTGTCTCCTCTCCTCTCCTCCTCCACCCTGTCTCCTCTTCTCTCCTCCTCCACCTGTCTCCTGCTCCTCTCCTCTCCTCCTCCACCCTGTCTCCTCTCCTCTCCTCCTCCTCCGCCCCGTCTCCTCTCCTCTCCTCCTCCGCCCCGTCTCCTCTCCTCTCCTCCCCCACCCCGCCCGCCCCGTCTCCTGCTCCTCTCCTCTCCTCCCCCACCCCGCCCTGTCTCCTCTCCTCTCCTCCTCCGCCCGTCTCCTCTTCTCTCCTCCTCCGCCCCGCCCTGTCTCCTCTCCTCTCCTCCTCCGCCCGCCCCGTCTCCTCTCCTCTCCTCCTCCGCCCGTCTCCTGCTCCTCTCCTCCTCCGCCCTGCTCCTCTCCTCTCCTCTCCTCCTCCGCCCTGCTCCTCTCCTCTCCTCTCCTCCTCCGCCCTGCCCCGTCTCCTCTCCTCCTCCGCCCCGTCTCCTGCTCCTCTCCTCTCCTCCTCCGCCCGTCTCCTGCTCCTCTCCTCCTCCGCCCTGCTCCTCTCCTCTCCTCTCCTCCTCCGCCCTGCCCCGTCTCCTCTCCTCCTCCGCCCCGTCTCCTGCTCCTCTCTTCTCCTCCTCCGCCCGTCTCCTGCTCCTCTCCTCTCCTCCTCCGCTCCGCCCCGTCTCCTGCTCCTCTCCTCCTCCGCCCGTCTCCTGCTCCTCTCCTCTCCTCCTCCGCCCCACCCCGTCTCCTCTCCTCTCCTCTCCTCCTCCGCCCGCCCCGTCTCCTCTCCTCCTCAAGCGTGGTCCGTCCCCAGGGGGGCGGGGTTACGCTCCAGCCGCTGTCATGCTCTGTGACTCCGCGGCTGCCGCTGGCCCGCCGTGACTGCAGGCAGAGAGCGCTAGCTGACGCCGGCGGCTGGCGGATCAAGGCTCAAAGACATTAACTGTTGATTTGATGGACGAGGGCAGACAGACGGCACTGAGCCACAGCCGGCAGCGATGGAAAGTGCATTTGACAGATGAGATTTCCTCGGTGTCGCTGGACATATTGCCGGCGTGGAGCCCCGGCACGGTTGCCAAGTTATGGCGACAATGTGTAATGGCACAGGCTACTGTAAGTTTAATTTCACTGAGTATGTTTTTCATTAACTTTGATGAGGGTTAATATAAGTCCTCTGTGTATGTGTGTGCGTTGAGTGAGAGGGCGTGTCTGAGTGAGAGAGAGAGAGAGACAGACAAGAGAGACAGACAGAGACAGACAGAGAGACAGAGAGAGAGAGAGAGAGAGAGAGAGAGAGAGAGAGAGAGAGAGAGAGAGAGAGAGAGAGAGAGAGAGAGAGAGAGAGAGAGAGAGAGAGAGAGAGAGAGAGAGAGAGAGAGAGGAGGGAGAGAGAGGGGGTGTACAGGGGTAGAGAGAGTGGAGAGTGGTGGTTATGGACAGGGATTGAGAGAGAGAGGAGAGGATGGAGATATGGGGGTTATAGACATGGATAGAGAGAGAGAGAAGGAGGGAGAGAGGGGTGTACAGGGGTAGAGAGAGTGGAGAGGGGGGGTTATGGACAGGGATTGAGAGAGAGGGGAGAGGATGGAGATATGGGGGTTATAGACAGGGATAGAGAGAGAGAGAAGGAGGGATAGAGGGGTGTACAGGGGTAGAGAGAGTGGAGAGGGGGGGTTATGGACAGGGATTGAGAGAGAGAGGAGAGGATGGAGATATGGGGGTTATAGACAGGGATAGAGAGAGAGAGAAGGAGGGAGCGAGGGGTGTACAGGGGTAGAGAGAGTGGAGAGGGGGGGTTATGGACAGGGGTAGAGAGAGACAGAGAGTGGAGAGAGGGGGTTATGGACAGGTATAGAGCGTTGACATCATTAATATATGGATGTGTGTTGGCACCTTCGCTTTCTTGGCTAAGCACAAGCCTCCAGAGTGGTGAAGCCATTGATTTTTCCAGGTTTTCTAAGTCTGGAAGAATAATAGATAGTGAAACCTCGTCCAGAATCGATGGCGGAATACTCTATATAACCCAAAGGAGAGGAGTCAGAGATCACGGGGTCTAACAGCTCTCTGTAGGCGGGCAGGGCACTTCCAAGGTCAACGTCTAAATGCAGGCAGACCCCAGGGGGAGGTGTGCAGGTAGAGAGAGAGAGAGAGAGAGAGAGAGAGAGAGAGAGAGAGAGAGAGAGAGAGAGAGAGAGAAATAATATAAATAAGGAACTTACATCAACCGAGAAAGATATCTACCTGTGTGCCACCTACATCCCCCCCAATCGAATCCTCATATTATAAGGAGGACATGTTCCCAATCCTACAAGACAACATCAACCAGTTCCAGGCTTGCGGTCACATCGTAGTCTGTGGGGACCTCAATGCCAGGACTGGACGAGAACCTGATACTCTCAGCATACAGGGTGACAACAAACACATACCAGGAGGTGGAAACATCCCCTCCCAAATATGCCCCCCCAGAAAGAACTATGACCAAACAACAAATAAACATGGGTCACAACTTATACAGCTCTGTCGCTCGCTGGGACTGTACATAGTTAATGGTAGGCTCCGAGGGGACTCTTATGGTAGGTACTACACATACAGCTCATCTCTGGGTAAGTTGATTACTTTATCACTGACCTCAGTCTAGAGTCTCTCAGAGCGTTCACAGTCAGCCCGCAAACACCCCTGTCAGACCACAGCAAAACCACTGTCTACCTGAATAGATCAACACCCAACCAGGAAATACCAAAACCAAACAAACTACACACTATTAAAAAACACGACAAATGGAAAGAAAGTAGTATGGAAGCATTCCAATCCGCTATCAAGCTACAAAAAGTCCAATCAAAATTAGACCAATTCCTGCAAAAAAACTTCCAACACAACAGCAAAAGCGTAAACGGGGCGGTAGAAAACCTCAATAACATATTCGACATTACAGCTTCCTTATCCAACCTAAAGGCCTCAAATAGGAAAGCGAGGACAAATAAAGATATGCATGACAAATGGTATGATAATGATTGTAAATATGTCAAATGGAGATGTATGGGTAAACCACTTCTCCAATCTCTTTAGCCCAATACAAAATAATGAACAGCAAAAACACATACAAGATAAACTACAAAGCCTAGAGTCAACCATAAAAGACTACCAGAACCCGCTAGACTCCCCAATTACACTACAAGAACTACAGGACAAAATAAAATCACTTAAAACCAAGAAGGCCTGTGGAGCGGATGGTATCCTAAATGAAATGATCATATTCACAGACTCCAAATTCCAATTGGCTATACTAAAACTCCTTAACATTGTCCTTAGCTTCGGGATCTTCCCCAATATTTGGAACCAAGTACTCATAACACCACTCCACAAAAAGGGAGACAAATCTGACCCAAACAATAACTGTGGGATCTGTGTCAACAGCAACCTTGGCAAAATACTCTGTATGATCATTAACCACAGACTCATACATTTCCTCACACACAACAATACCTTAAGCAAATCACAGATTGGCTTCCTACCAAATCACTGTACAACAGACCACATTCTCACCCTCAGCACCCTAATTGACAACCAAATAAATAAAAATAAAAGCAAAGTATACTCCTGTTTCGTTGACTTCCAAAAAGCATTTGACTCAATTTGGCACGAGGGTCTGCTGTACAAGCTGTTAGATAGTGGCATTGGAGGGAAAACATACAACCTCATAAAGTCAATGTACACCAACAACACATGTGCTGTGAGGATTGAGGAAAAACACACAGACCTCTTTCCTTCTTTCCTCAACGCTGTGGGGTTAGACAGGGGTGCAGTTTGAGTCCAATCCCCCTAGCAAACACAGAAGTCAAATGCCTACTGTTTGCAGATGACCTGGTGCTGCTGTCCCCAACAAAAGAAGGGCTACAACAGCACCTTGACCTTCTGCACAAATTCTCCCAGACATGGGCACTGACAGTAAACCTAAACAAAACTAAAATTATGATATTCCAAAAAAGGCCCAGCCTACAACAACAAAAACACAAATTCCTCCTAGACACAATTTCCCTAGAACACACAAAAACTACACCTATCTCGGCCTAAACATCAGTGCTACAGGGAACTTCAACCAAGCTGTGAACGACCTGAGAGACAAAGCAAGAAGGGCTTTTTATGCCATAAAAAGGAACATCAAGTTAGACATTCCAATCCAAATCTGGCTCAAAATATTACACTCCGTCATAGAACCGATTTCCCTATATAGTTGTGAAGTCTGGAGCCCACTTGCAAACCAAGACTTCACCAAATGGGACAAACACCCAATTGAGACTCTGCATGCAGAATTTTGCAAATCCATTCTCCGCACCCAACGGAAAACACCAAATAATGCATGCAGAGCAGAACTAGGAAGATACCCACTAATCATCAAAATTTAAAAAGAGCATTTAAATTACACAATCACCTCAAATAAAGTGACCCAGACACACTCCACAACATAGCCCTCACCTACAGAGAGACCCTTGAGAGATGCCCACTCAGCCAGATGGTTCTGGGACTCTGCTCACAAACACAAGCAGAGCCACCAGACAGAAACCACACTGGACTAAATCAAATTATAAGAAAACAAAAATAAAACTATCTGACACATTGGAAAGAATCAACCCAAAACCAGAGCAAATTGAAATGCTATTTGGCCCTAAACAGAGAGTACACAGTGGCAGAATACCTGAGCACTGTGACCCAAAACTAAGAAGATCCTTGACTAGGTAAAGACTCAGCGAGCACAGCCATCGAGAAAGGCCGCCATAGGCAGACCTGGCTCCCAAGAGAAGACAGACTGTGCACCCACTGCACACAAGATGAGGTGGAAACCGAGCTCCACTTCTTAACAACCTGCCCACTATACCAAGACATCAGAGACATATACTTCCCACAAATTGCAAACACACAAAGAGACTTTGAAAACATGGACATTAACTCAAAACTCCCATACCTACTGGGAGAAATACAAGAATGTGCAAACACAGCAGCAAGATTCGTGAGCTGCTGTGACAAGAAAAGGACATCCAACGGAATACAACCACCATAAAGACTGTACAAGAAATTCCTTCTGTAATGTACTGATTTCTTTTGATTTCTCTGTTTGATTGTTTTGTTTTGTTTGGCTTTGGCAATGTAAACGTATGTTTCCCATGTCAATAAAGCGCATTTGAATTGAATTGAATTGAGAGAGAGAGAGAGAGAGAGAGAGAGAGAGAGAGAGAGAGAGAGAGAGAGAGATGGATAGAGAGGGAGGGAGGGAGGGAGATAGAGAGAGAGGGAGAGAGAGAGTTTGATTATTTGGTTTTGTTTGGCTTCGGCAATGTAAACGTATGTTTCCCATATCAATAAAGCCCATTTGAATTGAAATTGAATTGAATTGAGAGAGAGAGAGAGAGAGAGAGAGAGAGAGAGAGAGAGAGAGAGAGAGAGAGAGAGAGAGGGACGAGGGGCAGAAAATTGTCCGAAAGAGGGATGGATTACTGCAAAATAAGGTGATTAAGTTCCTTGACAAGGCGATTTATCACAGACGAGCAGGTCCCCCCCCCTTCGACAAGATGCCACATCTTTTGCATGGAGCACGTGCTACAACCAGGGGAGAGAGAGGACTCAAGGTGTGGAGGACTGTTAACCTGTTATATTTCGTATCTGGCTTATCGCGTCCCGCTCTTAAAGGATAACTCCACTATTTTGGGAAATTAGCTTATTTAACATCTTCCCTGGAGTTAGACAAGAAGATGCATACCTTTTTTGTCTCTGTGCGTGCATTTTAGCTTTGGGAATAGATGCTCCGTTAGCATAGCTTAGCTTCATCACTGGAAGTGAGGCAGGACAGTAGCCTTACAGTGCCTTACAGTGTATTGCAAGGTCTGACATTGACCAAACTTGATATGCATGACCTTGGTGGGCTCTAGGTCAACTCCTGAAAAGGGGGTCAATGTCAGACCTTGCAATCAAAAGTTAGGGGCGCACTGAAATTATGGCAAGGGTTATTAGCCCCCTAACCTTTGATTGCAGTCTGACATTGACCCCCTTTTCAGGAGTTGACCTAGAGCCCACCAAGGTCATGCATATCAAGTTTGGTCAATGTCAGACCTTGCAATACACTGTAAGGCACTGTAAGGCTACTGTCCTGCCTCACTTCCAGTGATGAAGCTAAGCTATGCTAACGGAGCATCTATTCCCAAAGCTAAAATGCAGGCACAGAGACAAAAAAGGTATGCATCTTCTTGTCTAACTCCAGGGAAGATGTTAAATAAGCTAATTTCCCAAAATAGTGGAGTTATCCTTTAAGCCTATTGAGATACCCCTTATCTCCTGTACCTACTGTACTCCACCACGAAAACAACTTGTACACCCACACCTGACCGGGTCCCGCCTCTATAGAGGCGTAGCCTATAAGACCATGGCCATGGTCACCAACACACCCTTCCTCTATTTTCGTTCCATCATATTGGATGCAGTGCACCTTATGTAACTAGTAGTATGAAAAAGATTGGAGGAATTGCGTAATGTTGAAAGCTTACCGGAGGTTTGCGTGCCCCTGGCATCTTCGAAGCATGTTTCAGCGACACGACGGGCCTATGTTGATGTTTCCTCGTCTGACGACAGCAGATCGAGGGGCAGCGTACATGGTTTGGCTATCGGGCCGGCTTGTACAACGGTGAGCCCTGTGTCATCAGGCACGGGTATTAGTGTTAGTAATGCTGGGTTGTTTGTTACACAACCATGTTGTGTGTCTGCGCCAGGGGGGGATGGTTTGGTGAACGTTCACTGCAGTGAACGGGTTCCAAACGGTCCTGCAAGCGTGCTGTTAAACAACTAATGCTAGCTACATGCTAATACTAATGCTACATGCTGAACTCTACTGCTACGCTGTTCTAATGTCTCCGCCGTGAGATGTTGTCACTTCTCCCTCCTCTTGCCCGGTTCATCAATGAAGGTCAGTCGGTAGCTGTTGTGGGGGTTTTGCTGAGTCCTATTTACCTTTTTACGGGTAAATGGGTTGACAACAAGGTAGGCCGTGGCTAGGTAGCCTAGCCAGGTACGTTACCTTTGTGTTCCGGCGGGGTCTGTTGAACGGTGTCCCCATCTGGGAGCCGATGCGTGAGCTCGGCGGTGTAGCAGTAGAGCTATACTACTGCAGGATGGGACTTAACGACGGGTTAGGGCCTGAGAAATCGGGAGGGGGGGGGTGTCAGACCCAGGCTGGACCTGTCCCATGGGAAGGTTCAGCATTTTTTGGATCGTCTCCTACCTGTTGAACACTGTCAGGTGGGGGTCTGGTTCTCCTCCATAGACCTGTAGGATGCGTATGTGCATCTCCAATCTTCCATCCTAGGGCTTACCTACGCTTCCTTTGCAGGGTTAGCGTATGAGTACCAGAGGCTGCCTTTCGGTTTTCTCTGGCTCCCCGCATCTTCACCAAGTGCGTGGAGGCCGCACTGGGGCCTCTGCGTCGTCAGGGGTTATGAAGTGTATTCTGCCCTGACGACGTTCTGGTCCTTCGCGGTCAAGGTGGATTGTCAGGTCTCGTACCAGGCAGGTCCCTACCAGCCTGGGGTTTGCTGTAGACTGGAAGTAGAGTACTCCTCTTCCCAGTCAACGGTTGGAGGGCTATGGGCATCCCTCTCAGAGCGTGTTGTCAACACGCTCTGGAGGTTCCGTCCTAGGACGGTTACGGCGCTGTCTCACGTCACGTTTTTCACCGATGCCTCCCTCGCTGGTGACGTGTCGGGCCAACGCAGTAGGGGGCAGCTGGCAAACCATGCTGCCCGGTCTGCGCTACGTTCAATGTGTTGGTATTGAAAGCGGTCCTTCTGGTCCTCAAACGGTGTTGATCAGGACGGACAATGCGACGTCAGTGTCGTATATCGACAGACAGGGAGGAGTACGCTCCCCCCGTCTGCACCAGGCGGAGGGCGGCTGGCTATGGGCGTCCTCCATCTGCGCGGCCTGAGGGCTCCCCACATCCCCGGCAGGGAGAATGTGGGTACAGGTGTACTGTCGCGGGGCGGTCCTCATCCTGACGGGTGGGGATTACGTCCGGACATAGCCAGGCAGGTCTGGGACCGATGCCGTGCCGCCTGGGATTCTTCCCCATACATCTGTTAGGTCAGTTGTTGGGACGGGTACGTTGAGGGGTGCAGGTTCTTGATCCTGATGGTGTTACCATCCGGAATGCGCATGCTCCCTCCACTGTCGCGCTTTACGCGGGCAGATGACGTATGTTCCAAGTGTGGTGTAAGGCGGGGGGCCGGGACCCAGTCTCCTGCCCCCTGGATGCTGTCCTTAGTTACCTCCAGTCTCTCCTTGATAGACTGTCGGCTTCGACGGTGAGGGTATATGCAGCAGCTATATCCTCCTATCATGAGGGATTTGAGGGGATGTCTTGTTCAGCCACCCTCTTGTGAAGTGTTTCCTGCTTGGCGCTCGACGCGTTAAGCCGGTGCAACGCTCCTTGGCTCCGACTTGGGATCTTCAATTGGTCCTCGGTCGGTTGTCCTTGGCCCCGTTTGATCGAGCAGGCGCTGTTGGAACAGCTGTCGTTCAAGACCACGTTCTTGCTGGCCGTCACCTCCGCTGAACGCGTGGGTGTGCTTTGTGCTCTCTCGGTACGTCCAGAGTGCCTGTCTTTCGTCCGATTGCGGTGCCACTCTGCGGCCTAATCCTGCCTTCGTGCCTGTAAATATCCGGAGTTCTTCCGCTCCAGGGATATTGTGGTTCAGGCGTTTCATCCGCCTCCTCACGGTAGTGAGTTAGATGCGGGCCTTCACCTGTCATGTCCGGTCCGTGCTTTGGGAATTACCTCAGCCGTACTCAGGACCTCGGGGTCACCGTTCAGCTTTTTGTCTGTCACGGTGGTTGTCATGCCGGTAAGGCACTATCGAACAACGCCTGTCCCATTGGTTGTGCGAGGGCATTGCCCTCTGCTACACGTTGGCTGGGCAGGATCCCCCTGGGGGCGTCAGGGCGCACTCCACTCGTGGGGTGGCTGCCTCTTCCGCTCTCCTGGGTGGGGCTTCGGTGGAGGATCATGGTCCTCCCCGGGCCCCTTGGTAAGGTTTTACCTCATGGACATGACCGGGGGTTTTGTCTCCCAGGCGGTTCTGGGGTCTGTGGCCTTTCCTGCTTCCCGTCCTTTGGTAGGGTAGCAGGAGTGTGTGGGTATGGGCCACAGTGTGTTAGGTCACACGTGGTTCCGCCTGTGCTGTGTGTTCAAGGGGTTCTAGTTCCCTCTTGCTCGCACTCAGGTGGCGTTGACTGCGCCCCCGCTTCATTAGGAAGGATGGGGTGACAGGGCTCCCCGAACCCCTTGATGTGGGCTTACGGGTCCTCAGGGGGTACATCTGTCGGGTCTTGCGTCCGCTCTAACCCATATCTCAATAGGCTTAAGAGCGGGACGTGATAAGCCAGATATGAAATATAACGATAGGTTATGTATATAACCTAGTTATATGAGTATTGGCTGAGCGTCCCGCTCTTAAGCGGCCCTGAGTTCCCTTTTGAGGGATCTTTTACTGGAACGGGATTTTGGCGAGGAAGGGTGTGTTGGTGACCATGGCCATGGTCTTATAGGCTACGCCTCCATAGAGGCGGGACCCGGTCAGGTGTGGGTGTACAAGTGGTTTTCGTGGTGGAGTACAGTAGGTACAGGAGATAAGGGGTATCTCAATAGGCTTAAGAGCGGGACGCTCAGCCAATACTCATATAACTAGGTTATATACATAACCTATCGTTAATCTGTAAACCGTATTTCGCCTAAAGGTACATGCCTAAGTAAATGGAAGATTGCTCCACTTCGGCAAGGTCAATTTGCATGTTCTTGGTATCTAGGAACATCTAGGGACCTGGGGATATGTATATCCAGTGTCAGAAATATTGTGTCTGTTACTAGGCTTGAGTAAATTGTGATGAAACAAAGGAGAATATAAATTATGATTTATGATTTTTTTGAAGGTTAACCCTTTCACCACCACACTACAGAAGGTTAACCTTTCACTACCACACTACAGAAATGGTTAACCTTCTGTAGTGTGGTAGTGAAAGGGTTAACCTTCTGCAGTGTGGTAGTGAAAGGGTTAACCTTTTGTAGTGTGGTAGTGAAAGGGTTAACCGTCTGTAGGGTGGTAGTGAAAGGTTAACCCTATGTAGTGTGGTAGTGAAAGGGTTAACCTTCTGTAGTGTGGTAGTGAAAGGGTTAACAATAGGTTATAACTATAACCATGTTCTGTTAAAGGGGAACTCCAACATTTTGGGAAATTAGCTTATTTAACATCTTCCCTGGAGTTAGACAAGAAGATACATACCTTTTTTGTCTCTGTGCGTGCATTTTAGCTTTGGGAATAGACGCTCCGTTAGCATAGCTTAGCTTCATCACTAGAAGTGAGTAGGGGCCGGAGCCTTACAGTGCCTTACAGTGTATTGCAAGGTCTGACATTGACCAAACTTGATATGCATGACCTTGGTGGGCTCTAGGTCAACTCCTGAAAAGGGGGTCAATGTCAGACCTTGCAATCAAAAGTTAGGGGGCACACTGAAATTATGGCAATGGTTATTAGCCCCCTAACTTTTGATTGCAAAGTCTGACATTGACCCCCTTTTCAGGAGTTGACCTAGAGCCCACCAAGGTCATGCATATCAAGTTTGGTCAATGTCAGACCTTCCAATACACTGTAAGGCACTGTAAGGCTCCGGCCCCTACTCACTTCCAGTGATGAAGCTAAGCTATGCTAACGGAGCGTCTATTCCCAAAGCTAAAATGCACGCACAGAGAAAAAAAAGGTATGTATCTTCTTGTCTAACTCCAGGGAAGATGTTAAATAAGCTAATTTCCCAAAATGTTGGAGTTTTCCTTTAATAGTGGTGACGCTCGGCGTCACTCATGCACTATCCTCGCATATGTGCATGCTCACTGAATAAAGACCACAATGTACCTTTATATCCCAATATTTGTCTGACCACACTCCTATCAGCTTCCCATATAAGCAGGGGTGGGGCCACCCCCTCGCCTCCTTCCCAAGCTTTCACCACAAGGCGAGATCAAGGGCTGCAGCGGCGTCGGACGCCGAGCGTCACCACTATGAACAGAACATGGTTATAATTATAAGCTATTATTCTGTGACATAGTGGCTCCGCTCGGCGTCACTCATGCACAAGGGAGGCCGAGCGGGAGCCACCGGCCGACAAATACACCCCGCTGAAGGCCCCCCACAACCATCAGAACAGGGAGGGCCGAGCCCCCCCGACCCCCCCTAATGGAGGGCACCCCCCCTATTGGAGGTTTCCCGGGAGGGCGACGGACCCGACCGTGCGAAGAGGCACTCAAGCAACTCAACGCACAGGGTGAGCAGACCGTGGCCTGACCCCACGACTACACACACGCACAACCCGCATGCCACCCGGGAACGAACGGAGGGAACAACCTCGTTACTACCACCAGAATCACGGGGTCAAGGGCAAACCCAACCCCGTGGCAAGGCCGCAGCAGCGGAGCGCGAAGGAAGGCCCAGACCCACCAAAGGGACTGGACCCCCTGGAACGGGGGCCCGGAGAAGTCCATGATGCCAGCATCAAGACCCCACCAGGTGGGCACTTAGTGACCCCGCCCCCCACATCGCCAGCGTATTCGGACAAAGACCCCTCAGCCGAGCGGGCCCTGTCCCCCCAATAGTACACCGCCTGGCACACTGACCCTGCAGAACAGGCAGTCAGCATGGCCGTAAGCACACAAAAAAGGTTAACCAACGGAAGCAGGCAGCGCACCGGGGAAAAACCAGGCAACAGGCTGTAACCTGAGCCTGGAGCACTGCGGACGAGACAGGCGCCAAAGGAGTCAGCTGAAAACAGCCGCCCCGGTGGAAGGGGCGTATGCTGGCGTTGTTGCATGACCAAGCCTCCATTTAAAAAAAAACACCCAGAGGGGTTGAGGCAGAGAAGGCTGACACGATTGGCAGACGTCATGAACGTGCAGGGGCACCCTCAACCGGGTAACCCGGGAGTTGACACTGCTCCAACACACCAGGGAATCAACCACCTTGGCGTTACCCAATGCGGTGGTTGTTCCTATAACCCCTCAAGAAAAAAATCCAAAACACACCTGCGGGTATACACCGGCTATACCGCAGTACAAGTGTTTCAGTTTTCAAAAAAGGGTTAACCCAGGCCTACGGGTCAACGAAACATTACTTCGGACCCGGCCCGGCGATACGGGAAGCACAGGGTCACCAGAGGAGGTCAAAGACCACCCCAAAAGGCCCCTCTTCGCCATGCGTGAGAGAGGAGCGAAAATAATGGAGAACCAGCCCCAAGCACACCGTACTTGGTATTCCCAGGCGGTCTCCCAACCAAGTACTAACCAGGACCAACCTGCGTAGCGGCCGAGATCTGACGAGATCGAGCGTGTACAGGTTGGCATGGCCGTAAGCCATTATGACAGTGCAGAGTACAAAATGTACCCAACCAGGGTCTCCATAGCGCTTAACCCTGTGACACCCGGACCGACCTGGCATTTTCCCCCTGAAAAAGCCCAAGTCCCTCAGGGTACCAGAACAGCAGATCTGCATCCCCGGCGGACAACGGGTTTAACTGATCCGGACCAGCGTGACCAGAATCAGTCCCGTGCCCTAACCACGCCGACATGCCTACTCCAGGAGAAGGGGCAGATATGCGTGTTGATCTTAAACATGAAAAGAAGGCGCCACCCAGACGTTCGGTGCGAACCGCGCCCGGTGGCCCACCCCCAGGGCGTGAGACCCCTCTACATATGTTCAGATCCATTCCGTCATCATCCCCCAGATATGAACGAGAATCCGTCGACAACCAAATCAGGTCGTCGGAAGAGGAAAAACCTCCATCCCAGTTGCTTTATAAAAACGCCGTTTTAACCTCAAGCAACCAAGGCGTGCCAGTCAGTCGCCTGATTACAGAACACCCTGAGCTAGCACTATACGTGCGTCGGGACACAACCACATCAATGAACAGGCTATTTAGACCTGTCATTGAATCCCCAAGGCGCCCAGGGGAACGACAAGAGGGGTGTGATGCTTCCTAACTCCAACTCTTTTTAATAGAAAAGAAGGAAGCACCAACAGTATGTATCCCAGTCTACACAGCCGGGGGTAAAAAATTTTCACATTTCTACATCCCACCACCCTCCCATAGGGAGGAGACGGAAATCCCCAGAGAGACTTCCCACGCGAGCTGTACAGATTGAAAAGAATATATTGCACCTTGAGCCATGTAAAAGTTTGATTTTAGGGCTCTCCGGGGAGGAGGCACTGAACCCATACACACTCAATAATCGAATTGAATCGAATACACACACAATAGAGTAGGACTCCTTCTTGAGGTTCCACTCACCTTGACAATCTGAGGAGGAGGCTCTGTACTCTGAGGAGGCTCCCTCACATGGAAGGAGAGTCCCAACTCACAGAAGGCCCGAATAGGAGCTTCGTGAGGAGGAGCCCTGACCACCCCCCGAAACAGATCCATCATATGTCACCTGAACAGCACACGGAAGTCCTACCAACAGAGACGCGCACAGTGACGTACTCTATGGCGGGGGAATTTCTGCGGTGCACACGCCCAATATTCCAGGGCGTGGGACCAGGAAACTCCCCCCCCCCCCCCCCCCTCACCCTGTAACGTGCCGAACCGCAACGTGACAGGAACCTTGAAGGACAGGTGGGTTTACCCCTGACCAACAGAAAAAAGGGGGAGAAAAGGTTACCAGTTCACCCCTTTACGACCCCACACCCATGATACGATGTAATGACAAAAAAGAGTATGACGCAGTCATAGTCAGCCCCATGAAGCGTCTAACAGCTTCACACAGCGCATGTGCCAACCTGCTATCTGATTTTTACTAAGGAAAAAACACAGAACAGAGAGGGCCCTCGCAAGAGCCCCGGTACCAGACTTACACATGTGCTTCTGTGGCCAGCCCAACCCAGTTGTAGGTCACACGACACACACAACCCATTATCACCTACAAAAAATGGCAAAAACACTCTACAGAGGAACGCCGTTTTTCATAATGAGAGAATACACAATTCTCGATTAGTATCGGCCACAGGCCTTGCTAAGCACACACGAAAAAGTGACCAAACAATCTTTTCTTTAGGAAAATAAAGTTTCTCAAGCGGTTAGCACAACCCCAACAACTAAGCCAAGGGTTACATCGTATCCCTACCACACAGTGACACAATATAGTGTAACAACATGTCTGAGAGGAGGATGAAGAAGTCCCCAGGGAACCGGGGGGAAACACAACCCTCCTACTTTACCCTTAATACGGCCAGTTAAACAGGTAAACCTGTTAATATGTGAACACACTGTTCATTGTCATTACAGGCTGAGAAAAGAATCATTCTTTACTCATATGTCACTAAGCATAGCTTTATAGGTTAGTTTAACCCCCTTAGTTGTGAGTACACGATACATGAACACACAATGTGTCTCAACACAACAAACCAGATAATTTCCACATCTGTAACAATAACCCGATTTGCATGGAGAACAGTGACAAGACAATTCACACATAACTCGCGTTGTATCCTAAATGTAGTGAAGCAACACTCGTTTTGGAAAACATCGTTATTTACAAAACATTTAGAAGGGAAAGCAAGAAGAAGTGTTCAAGGTCTGGTCAGGACCTTGCCTACCAGGAGCGCAGATCAAGCGATTTGCAGTCTCTAACATGGCACCGAACATGTGGGCCGAGTCGGCGCCACAACAGAAGAGTCACAACCCCCCCGCCAAAGAGGAATGGCAGATCGCATGTTATTACTGCAACAGAGAACACTGGCTGGCACAGTGCGACGCATTCAAGGGACTGACCATCGCCGAAATGGATCAGTGGATTGAGGCTGACCCCCCAGACGCCACTTACCGCGAATCACTGTGCGAGGCCCCCAAGCGAAGATTAGCTCTACAAGGCAACTCACCAACAGAAGTGCTCCACATCGACCCCGCGAATAGTGGGAGCCCCAGAGTGCTCATCAAGGTAGTACGAGTACTCCTCAGCCACGGAGACAAGGTACTCGACACCTACGCCGTCCTCGATGACGGGTCGGAGAAGACACTCCTCCTCGCCTCCGCCGCGACCCAGTTGGACCTGCGGGGCCCAGAGGAGATGATGACCCTCCGTACCATCAGTCGAGACTTAAAGACAATAAAGGGTGAAAACGTCTCGTTCACCATTGCTGCGATCGACCACCCTGAGAAGCGGTACAGCATCAGCAAGGCGCTCATGAGCGACGACATAGGTTTGTCACGCTACGACTACCCCATCCCACAGCTGATGGAGAAGTACGACCACCTACGCCTACTGCCCATACCGCTCATCAGCGGAGCTACGCCGACCCTACTCATTAGCTCCGACCACGCGGACCTCATTGTCCCAACCAAGGCGGCCCACATCGGACCAAAGGGATGCCCAGCCGCGGTTAAGACCCGACTGGGTTGGACGCTCCTGGGCCCCCTCTACGGACCTGCCAGCCAACCAACGACCACACGCTGCCTTTACACCAAGGTGAGCGACACAGACAACACTCTCTTACAGCCCGTTGAGAGGCTATGGACACTAGACGCGATGCCATTCAAGACCGAACGCAAGATGGTTCGGCCCAAAGAGGACAAGTACGCCATCGCTCTACTAGATCAGAAGACTACGAGAGTCAAGGTCGACGGAGTGTTCAGATACGCAACCCCACTCTTGAAGCGGGCGAAGATGCCTGTGAGAGAACCGTGGGCCAAGGAGCAGGGCTGGGAGGACCCCATACCCGAGTACCTAGTTACTCCATGGAGAGAGTGGGAGGGTGAACTTGTCTCACTCAGCGAGGTGGCCATCCCGCGGAGTCACTTCCCCCCTACTGTGCGACTGGAGAAGTGTCAGACAGACTTGCACGTCTTCAGCGACGCCTCAGAAGTGGCGTACGGAACAGTGGCCTACCTGAGAGCCCCAGAAGAGGGAGTTCTAAACTACACGCCCCTCAGCTACGCTCCAAGCGACGTTGCTGACATCGAACCCATCACCCCAAACCACCTCTTGATGGGGCGGCCGGACCCGGCCCTTCCTCAGACGGTGTACAGACAGGACGAGATGAAAGCAAGGGGGATGTGGAGACACAGCCAAGTACTGGCCGACCAGTCTTGGGCCCGCTTCCTCCTACGCTACCTACCCTCCCTTCCAGCCCGTCAGAAGTGGGTTAAAGACAGGGACAACCTGACAGTGAATACCGTCGTAAATGATAATAGACCAGTCACTACCCCGAGCTACGTGGCCGGCCGGCCGTGTGAGCAGAGTGATTACTGGTTCCAATGGGAAGGTCAGAGCGGCAGAAGTCATCGTCCAAGGGCGGACCTACACCAGACCTGTTGATAGAGCTGCCGGAGATCCCTGACTCCCCTGACGACGACCATGACCCACTGACTTTGTAGATCGTTTCCAACTCCCCATAACACAGTATGGAGAAGTTGACTTGACATTAATATTAATCTGTGCCCATTTATTTACTAATTAGGTGCGGACTAATTAGGAGGCGGCTGTTCTGAAGGGCCAGATTAACACTGAGAATCTACGTTTATTAATTTGTATAACTTGTATATTATTTATATATATAAGCTATATACCTTTAAGCTTCCGTTTGAATCATAGTATTATTTGCTCGCCTCATTGGACACCGCCCTTGACATTGGTTCAAAGACGTGTCCGGGCAAGTTGAGACATGCCCTTGGCCAGCGCATTGATTCCGGTCAAGTAATTCGGTTGCGCTCTAGAAATCACTCTGAGTATATATATTGTGGAAGGCTCAGCAGCCGTAGTGTGCAGCAGTAACGAGAAGCGCGTGAACCTTGGTGAAGTGAAGTGCGAACCTAACCTAGCAAGCAAGTGTGTGTGAACTTAACGTAACGAGTATCAGAACACGAGGTGAAGTGTGAAGTAACCTAACAGCAGAACGATTGGACATGTGAGCAGTGGAAGCCTACCCGCGGTGTATCGTTACGGATAGCTAGTAGCTCCTTAGATACGACCCTGATATTGTAGAACCATTGTTGGTGTAATATAGTGAATTGTGTAAGCGAAGTACCGTGGAGAAGAGCATAGTTAATACCATTGGCGTTTGGATTTAACTACACCTGAAGACCTGCATCGGGCTAGCTTCGAGGACGAAGCTAGCTAGCTATCATCACTGCCGTCAGGCTTTGGATTAAGAGCTATTACCCTGCTATCGAGCACTTGGATTACAAAGACTGGATCCGTACGAGACCCCTTTTTCTTCAGTGACCAGCAGGAGTATCCGACTATTCATCAATTCCTCTGGAGCTTACCACTCCGTGGGGGAAATCACCAGTCTCCAGCTATACCCCTCGCTTGCCCTGTATCGCCATCTCACTCCATGCAGCGTTCCGGTCGAGGATTATTAACCTAGGAATTATTCATTCCCACTGACTTTGATACTCTGACATTCTACTATCATTCGCCATAAAAGAGCAACGTACTAATGCAGTTGTATATTGATATTGCTATTAAAACACTGTAAACGTTATCTCTTTGTCCCCGTGCCATCTATTGAGTGTCTGCCATATTTACCTAACTGTACTGTCTGGCAAGTAATAATATTTAGTAGTGGTTTAATCTAAACAATCTTTAATACAGTCAGGGTTTTGTAACCCCTCAGTTACACTTGGTAAACACAGCGAGCCAGCGCCGCAGCTAACAGCTGACTGGCTAACACAGTAGGCCACAACTAGCACGCAAGCTAAGCAGCCAACACCTGAACTCGTACACAACGATACAACAAGTCACACTCAGACAGGCCGCCGTTCTGAAACCCTCCTCACCTTTTAAGAGAAAAGAGAAACGAGATGTTTAACACAGTTTTACAACGGTGATTTTACCAACATCCGGCGGGGCCAGCACAATTCCCATCTGGGCTGTAGCTGACTTGAACATGGATTTTCCGATAACGAACAACCATGCTCACATTTCCTCGTTTAGGGTAAACTCTCATTTGCATATGAGAGACGGGGCCTATACGGTGACAGAGAAGTACCCACGCGTCCAGAGATCCTGGGATCACCAGTTCTACTGGCCGTGGCCCACTAGTTGCTATAATGGGATTCAAACCAAGGTCCCCCATCGTCGCCTAGAGGCTGAACAAGGGACCCTAATCTGGGGCCGGTTTCCGCAAACATTGTCAACTAACCCCCATAGCACTAACAGACAAGTGGAGCTCGCAAGCAAAACATTACTCACCAACCTGGAACCCACCGCTTCTCACAACAGCGGCGCGTCCTACAGTCCAGCTGTGTCGCTGAAAGGTTTTACCGCAACCAGCCACAGCAAGGAAAACTGCAGTTGGGAGGCATGTAGCGGCGTGCTCCCAATACGAAAACCGGTGGAGGTTTTTAGAATGATCACTATCTTCCAGACACTCCAGTGACAAAGACAATATCGCCGTATTTTCTCGAAAATAGTGAGAGAGAAAATAAAGATATGATGTCAACGTATCTCTTGTTTTCCAACTCTTCTCCTACTATCACATCACGTCAAGTGGGGATCTACCGAGGCACTTCCTTGTGGTGAAAGCGAGAAAGGAGGCGAGGCGGTGGCCCCACCCCTGCTTATATGGGAAGCTGATAGGGGTGTGGTCAGACAAATATTGGGATATAAAGGTACATTGTGGTCTTTATTCAGTGCGCGTGCACATATGCGAGGATAGTGCATGAGTGACGCAGAGCGGAGCCACTATGTCACAGAACCGTCTGTAGTGTGGTAGTGAAAGGTTAACCCTCTGTAGTGTGGTAGTGAACGGGTTAACCATCTGTGGTGTGGTAGTGAAAGGGTTAACCACCTGTGGTGTGGTAGTGAAAGAGTGTGTTCATCAACCTTTATTTGAATAGGCAGGTTAGTTAAGAACAAGTTCTTATTTTCAATAACGGCCTATTTGGGGGTAAAAAAAAACCTAGGGGAAAGGGGATGGGGGATCAAATAAAATAAATAAAAATAAAACACAAAGGAACATTGTAACTGAGGGGTACAATTCCCTGACTGTATTACTAGATATGATACTTACTACCACTACCTTTGTACTTAATATTCGGCCACCCAGTACTCGGCATAAATATATTATGATGAACACTGTCACGTAGATGAAACGGATCCAACACAAATGTACGAATTAGAAATAGGTCTTTATTTCTACACAGCGATGGTGTGTAGAGCAAGCACTTAATCAAATCAATCACATTTATGAATGGGAATTAGTATGCACTTTTATGGCAAGAGTATTCGTCGGTATATCAATAGAGAATGTCCAATCTCTGAAGGCGCAGGTGGTACATATACGACCTGGAATAGTTTAAGGAATAACAGCAATGATACTTTAATGATTATAGGCTGGATACACTAGGGGGGGTTAATCCGGTCGCTTGTAAGCCGACAGGAGTAGGAAGGGGGGGGGGGGGTAGAATCCGGCTGCCTCATCCGGCCAAGGGTATCCCAGGTGAACCCACTGTAGTGCCGTTCAATGCGCCGGCGATCCTTGGACCACAGATGAAAGCAGGTGGACTCTTTGTGGGCCGGCGTCCTCCGGTCCACGGAGGTGAGACGTGAAGCGACCTTGTCTTGCAGAGCGTCTCCTCACCTTGCGTCCTCTCCAGGGGGGGGGGGTTCCAACACACGGCAGTGTCGGGGGTCTTTATCCATGGAATAATCAACGTATACAAAGCATAATCCGTGCCGGGGAAGGCGGGCTGTCGTCGGTAGAATAATCCGGTATACAGGTCCACTCGCTCGTCGGCTCTGGGGCTCCTCGGGTGCAGCTTCACGTGGGGTCAACCACCCTGGATAAGCAGCCAGTTCTCTGCCCGAAACGATGGGGTACTGACTACGGTAGTATTCTCACCGCACGAAGCACTATATATTAACAGACTATTATTAGCTTAATAGACTACGTCCAACTCGACGATATAGTGCCAAATATGACTATTCAAATATTAATATACACGATGTCTCAATACCGATGGTAAGCCGAACTTGGCCTTACTCCCACACGTGGCGTCGCGGGGAGGCTTTACGTCTGTGACTCTATTGGAGGGTAAGAAACTGGACTGAAAAGAAAGTCCTACTTTAGTAGCGCAGTATATATACGCACTATGAACAAATAGTCCCATTAGTGGTGCGGTAGCCAGATTCCTACGCGGAACTAGGACTTGTTCGTACATGTTGAGCGGTACGTTTGAACTGGGTCTGAGGGGTATGGCAGCCTGGCACCAAGGTCTCGACCAATAGTAGAATGGAGACTATTATGGGATGTTCAGTAGGCTAGAATGGATATTCAATGCATATTGTACAAGGAATATACAAGGGATATCAGGGAATATTAGAGAATATACAAATACAATTAAATATATATATATAAATAAATATATATATTCGGTTTAATCTGGCCCTTCACAACAGCCACCCCCTGATTGGTCCCAGACCTAATCAGTTAAACAGAGACAGATTAATCGCGTTGTCTATTTACACATAAGGGTTTGCTGTAGGGGTCAGTCAACTTCACAAAGTCATAGGGTTATAGGGTCATGGTCATCATCGATTGTGTCTGGGAGTCGGGGCAGTTCTATGAGCCTCGCCACGGGACGGGTGTAAGTGCGACCCTGGACGAGCACTTCAGCTGCTCGGACCTTGCCGTCGGCACCGGTGATCACTTTGCTTACGCGGCCGGCCGGCCACATAGCTCTGGGCAGTGATTGATCAATAATCATGACGACTGTTCCTTCTGTCAAATTGTCTCTCTCCTTTACCCACTTCTGGCGGGTCTGTAGAGACGGTAGGTAGTGCAGTAGGAAACTGTTCCAAAACTTGTCGGCTAATACTTGGCTGTACCTCCACATTCGTCGGCCGTTCGCTTCTTCAGGCCGGTACATTGTCTGGGGTAACGCGGGATCTAGCCGCCCCATCAGGAGTGTGTTGGGGTCTGCGGAGATAACAGTGCTCAATCCACAGAACACAGGCTTCTTATTCTCAGCCTCCTCCTGACTGGCTTCCCTCGGGATAGGCGTGGGCCACTCTCCTTCCGGGAGCTTTAGGAATGCTGGGCCGTCACTGTAGACATTGCGACGGGTGAGGTCATCCAGGGGCATCCCCCGGGTGATGACGTCAGCTGGGTTCTGTTTTGTATCAACGTAGCGCCACTCTGTTTCTCCGGTTAACTCTTCGGTTAAGTCTTGAATCTCGGTGACTCTGACTCCCACGAAGACTTTGTACTTGCATGAGTCCGATATGATCCAGGCGAGTACTGTCGTGGAATCTGACCACAGGATTGTTCTAGACACCGGTATGGTGAGCTCACGTTGGATGAGCGTGGCTAGGTGCGCTCCGGCTAGGGCTGCGCAGAGCTCTAGACGTGGGATAGATTGTTGCTTGCGTGGGGCTATTCTCGAGCGGGCGAGGACAAATGCTGTGTAGATCTCTCCCCCCTTTTTTCTTGGGCCCGCAAGTAGGCTACTGATCCGTATGCGACCTCTGAGGCGTCACTGAAGACGTGTAAGTCCATTTTACATGTCTCTGGCCTCACCGTGGGTGGGAAGTAGCTTCGGCGCATATTAACGCCTGGGAGTGAGTGGAGCTCCATCTCCCACTCTCTCCAGGTGGATGCAAGGTGTGCGGGAATGGGGTCGTCCCAGCCCTGGTCCTTGTCCCACAATGCTCGTACAATCATTTTTGCCCTGGTGGTGTACGGTAGAATACATCCTAGCGGGTCATATTGTCGGGCGAGTGTTGTGTACACACTCCGTCTGGTGGTCGGCGCCGCCGCCGGCCTTCCCTGCTCCGTAGTCAGGGGCTTGTGTCTGTAGTGAAGCGAATCTGTTTTGAATCGCCACACCAATCCCAGGGTCATCTCCTGGGCTTCTCCCGGGATTGTAGCCATCCAGGTCTCGCTGCTGGCTGCCTTGTCCTCAGAGGAGAGGCTGCGCAGTACTTGCGGATCGCTGCTGGCCCACTGCCTGAGATCAAGGCCGCCTTTGATCAATGAGGCGCGGAGTTTAATCAGGAGAGCCTCGGCTTCTTCCTGGGTTGAAAGGCTTTGTAGACAGTTGTCTACGTAGAAGCTGTTCTTTACGCTGTGTCGGACCTCTTCGTCCGCTGCTGGGTCCTCTGCTACATGTTTCTGTAGTGCAAATGTAGCACAGCAGGGGCTGCACGTCGTTCCGAAGGGGAGGACTTCCCATTGGTAGATGGCTGGGTGCTCATCTCCTGGCTTCTCTCTCCATAGGAACCGTAACAGGGGCTTGTCCTCCTCTACTAATCTCACCTGCAGGAACATTCCTTTAATGTCCCCGCTGATGGCCACCTTTTCCTGGCGGAAGCGGAGTAGAACGCCGAGTAGGGAGGGGCCGAGTGTGGGACCGGGCAGTAACTCTTTATTCAGATTTTGGGATCCGATCTGGTAGCTGCAGTTAAATACTATGCGGTCTTTACCGTTGTGATGGACCTTGTGGTAAGGCACGTACCACGATTCAGTGGTCTGGTCAGCCTCTTTAATGTCCATCTTTGTGACGTGTCCCGCTGTGATGAGCTTCTCAATCTCAGCGCGGTATACACTCTCTTGGGCGGGGTTCTTGGCTAAGCGCCGCTCCGTGTTCAGCAGGTACCGTTCTGTGGCGTCTGTCTTGGCGTGGAAAGTAGGCATTCCTTCTCGCCGCAGGAGTGGCGTGGCGTATCTCAACACGCCGTTGACCGGGACTCTCTTGGTCCCTGTCTCGAGGAGGTGAATGGCGTAAATGTCATCTTTAGAGCGAATGTCTTTCTTTCCGTTCTTAAAGGGCATTTGTTCCAAGGTCCATAGCCGCTCTACGTGTTGCAGGAGTGCGGTTTCTCCCTCTGTGACTCGGGAGTGGAGACATCTAGTGGCTGTACTTCGGTTGAGAGATTTGGCGAGCGGGCCTTGGAGAGTCCATCCCAAACGGGTCTCGACTGCTGCAGGACAGCCTCGGGGTCCGGTATGAACCCGGTCTATCGGGACAATGAGGTCTGCATGGTCGGAGCCTATCAACAGGGTCGGCATAGCATTGTCTATGAGCGGGATCGGTAACTTGCGCAGATGTGCATATTTCTCCATCAGCTTGGCGACGGGGTATGTGTACCGCGACAGTCCTATTTCTTGGCTGGTGAAAGCGTCTGTAATCTGGTACCGTTGCTCAGGCTGGCCGCTTGCTGCGATAGAGAATGAGACATTCTCGCCCTTTATCGTCTTCAAATCTCGTCTTATTGTCCGAATTGTCATTTGGGTTTTGCTTCCCTGCAGCCCTAGCTGGGCCGCGGCGGAGGCGAGCAGAAGGGTCTTCTCGGACCCGTCATCGAGGACGGCGTAAGTGTCCAGGACTTTATTCTGGTAGCTTAGTGTCACACGCACTACTTTTAGGAGTACTCGGGCTCCACTGCTGCTGGCGGGATCGATGTACATGACGCTCGCTTTGCTGCTGGATGGTGCGGGTGAAGGGCGCCGTCTGTTACTGTCGTGAAGTATGTCCAGATGGGCTCCATCGCACTTGGTGCACCTTTTCTTTAAGCGGCATTCGGCTGCCATGTGTGAGCGCGCACAGCGAAAACAGCGCTTGTTGGACTTTATCCATAGACTTGCTTCCTCTGCATTCAGCTTGGGGAAGGAGTCACATTGCGCTAGCCAGTGTTCTTTCTCACAGTAGGGGCACACTATCTTCCACTTCTCCGTTCTGGAGGGGGTACTGTGGCTCCTGCTGCTCGGTACTGACTCCGATTGGTGCATCACAGTCACCGATCTTCTTCCATCATTTAGTCGTCTGGTTCCTTCTCTGGAGCCAGGGGTGCTCCGTCCGAATGTATCTAGCCGTAGGCTGCTGACTTCTCTCGCCAGGAAGTCTGCTAGATCGAGGAGGTTCGGTTCGGGGCCATTCGGGTCTCGGTGGTCTCTCTGTCGCCTAAAACGCTCCTGTCGAGCGGGCGGCAGCTTCTCCAAGATCCTTTCCACATTTGAGTTGGCGTAAAGTTCATGCCTCCCCTTCTCTCTCTGCGCTCCCAACATCCCTACCAGGGACTGCACTCCGATGGACAGGTCGTCCAGTGCTCGATTGTCTATTGCTGGGGGTAAGCGGTCGATGTGTCGGATCTCCTGGATCACGTAATCCCATATGCGCCCATACCTCTGGTCCAATGCTACCAGCGCTGCTGTGTATGGGGTGGTGGAAGTCGCGTAGGCGAGCGCTATATTATGTGCGCGGGGTACCTTTAAGTGCTTCAGTAGGATGGCGTATTTGTGGCGTTCATCCAATACATCCACCAACATGGTCTCCAGACACATGCGGAGTTCTGTATACTGGGCCCGGTTCTCTTGGGTGAAGTCGGGTACCATAGGCGTGCCAATGTATGACGCTGACTGTGGATACATCGGCGAGCGTTGGGGGAGAGGCCTCCTAGGCGAGTCTCCTCCCGCTCCTTGGTATGGGCTGGTACCGGCAGTGTACCATGGCCCGCTTGTCCAGGTGCTGTTCCTCGGTGCGGGTCGTGCGTCGTGCTCACCCGGGTATAGAGTCGGGGGTCTGTAGCGCAGCTCCGCGGGAGTATAGCCTGGGCTGTACCGGACCTCCTGGTCCGGTAGAGTACTGTGCTGTCGTCGGGCGTGGTTCTCCTCCTCTTCCTCTTCGTCTTCAGTTAGGTCATCCAGTGCTTGTAGTCTCTGGTTTAGCCTCTCCACAGGATATGCTGCTCCTTCCCGGTTGCTAGGTCTCGCTTGGACCGGTGGGGGGAGGTGGTCTGTGGGGGGTATAGACCTCGTCTGTTGGTCAAGTTCAGGGTTGTTTACTCGGCTAGGGGATGCCGCCCTGGAGGTGTGTCTAGACGAGTTCATGGAGCCTCTGGTGGAGGGAGAGGGTGTTGTCCGTCTGATCAGCTGTTCTATTAGTTGCGCTTGCTGTCTGTCGCGCTCTGCGTCCCGTAGAGCACCAGCAGCTGCTCGCTGGCTGTCTGCTCGGTCTCGGGCCACATTCTCTTCTCTCTGAATGCGTCTTATTTCTAGACGTATATGCTCTTCTTCGCTCCGCTGCTGGATCTGCAGTCGGTCGCGTTCAGCAGCGGCGTTCAGGCTGATGAGGAAGGCCTGCTGTAGGGTCCTCTCTGCCTCGCTGCGGGAAGGCGGTTGTATAGGGGAGCCTTCCCTCGGGGTACTCCTTGCGGAGCCTTGGAGCTCTATCTCCACGGTGCTCTCCCCGTCTTCTTCCGTGCCGAGTTCTGTCTCGGTAGCGTTGTATTCCTCCCGGGACTCATCGGGGACTACTTCTTCAGTACTGGCGGGGTGTGAAGTCATGTCTGGTTCCCACTGGTCCCCACCGTGAACTTGGTCAGTTACATTAGAACCCGTAGGGGCCTCTATGGTCGGGGTAGTCTGGGCGTTGGGGTTAGACATACTTTTACTTTCTAGTTTTACCGCGTTTACTGTTAGTAGAAGACTAGGTTGTTGACTGACAGCGTAAGCCTCTAAGTACTGAGGGAGCCGTCGTTCGCGCTGCGGGCGTTGGTTAGGAGGATCGTTTCGTGGAGTGTTCATCATAGGCCATTTCAATATTAATAACACTATATTAATATTACACTAATTACCCTCCGGCTCGAAGGACCAATTGTAACTGAGGGGTACAATTCCCTGACTGTATTACTAGATATGATACTTACTACCGCTACCTTTGTACTTAATATTCGGCCACCCAGTACTCGGCATAAAAATATTATGATGAACACTGTCACGTAGATGAAACGGATCCAACACAAATGTACGAATTAGAAATAGGTCTTTATTTCTACACAGCGATGGTGTGTAGAGCAAGCACTTAATCAAATCAATCACATTTATGAATGGGAATTAGTATGCACTTTAATGGCAAGAGTATTCGTCGGTATATCAATAGAGAATGTCCAATCTCTGAAGGCGCAGGTGGTACATATACGACCTGGAATAGTTTAAGGAATAACAGCAATGATACTTTAATGATTATAGGCTGGATACACTAGGGGGGGTTAATCCGGTCGCTTGTAAGCCGACAGGAGTAGGAAGGGGGGGGGGGGGGTAGAATCCGGCTGCCTCATCCGGCCAAGGGTATCCCAGGTGAACCCACTGTAGTGCCGTTCAATGCGCCGGCGATCCTTGGACCACAGATGAAAGCAGGTGGACTCTTTGTGGGCCGGCGTCCTCCGGTCCACGGAGGAGAGACGTGAAGCGACCTCGTCTTGCAGAGCGTCTCCTCACCTTGCGTCCTCTCCAGGGGGGGGGGTTCCAACACACGGCAGTGTCGGGGGTCTTTATCCATGGAATAATCAACGTATACAAAGCATAATCCGTGCCGGGGAAGGCGGGCTGTCGTTGGTAGAATAATCCGGTATACAGGTCCACTCGCTCGTCGGCTCTGGGGCTCCTCGGGTGCAGCTTCACGTGGGGTCAACCACCCTGGATAAGCAGCCAGTTCTCTGCCCGAAACGATGGGGTACTGACTACGGTAGTATTCTCACCGCACGAAGCACTATATATTAACAGACTATTATTAGCTTAATAGACTACGTCCAACTCGACGATATAGTGCCAAATATGACTATTCAAATATTAATATACACGATGTCTCAATACAGATGGTAAGCCGAACTTGGCCTTACTCCCACACGTGGCGTCGCGGGGAGGCTTTACGTCTGTGACTCTATTGGAGGGTAAGAAACTGGACTGAAAAGAAAGTCCTACTTTAGTAGCGCAGTATATATACGCACTATGAACAAATAGTCCCATTAGTGGTGCGGTAGCCAGATTCCTACGCGGAACTAGGACTTGTTCGTACATGTTGAGCGGTACGTTTGAACTGGGTCTGAGGGGTATGGCAGCCTGGCACCAAGGTCTCGACCAATAGTAGAATGGAGACTATTATGGGATGTTCAGTAGGCTAGAATGGATATTCAATGCATATTGTACAAGGAATATACAAGGGATATCAGGGAATATTAGAGAATATACAAATACAATTAAATATATATATATAAATAAATATATATATTCGGTTTAATCTGGCCCTTCACAACAAACATTATTAAAAAGGCAGGACATACATACAGATGTTGTATATGGGCAATCAAGTTCGCAATAATGGACAGGAGTGCCATCACATGGGTGTGTGTGTGTGTGTGTGTGTGTGTGTGTGTGTGTGTGTGTGTGTGTGTGTGTGTGTGTGTGTGTGTGTGTGTGTGTGTGTGTGTGTGTGTGTGTGTGTGTGCTTGTCACCTGCTGCAACACTATAGAGTTTGGCTTGGACAAAGCCTCACCTCTGCATGGTCTCCTGCCATAGGTTGAACGCACGCACACACACACACACACACACACACACACACACACACACACACACACACACACACACACACACACCATCATCAACCTTTATTTATTCTTGAAATTACAATTGAGGTCACCCTCATTTTCAATGTAGTCGAGACTTTACAGACATTTCAATGCACACATTTCTACAATATAACAATAATAAATATGAATAACTATCTATATAGTACTCTTCACACATGGACCGCAGTCCAGAGTGCACCACAGCAATTAGTATAAAATGAACATAGGCATAAAATCATCATACAAATTGACAAAATAAAAAATTGCATACATTTCAGACATAAGAATAGGTATAAAAGACAATAAAAGTAGTGCAATGTAAACGTGCAGAGAATAGGCATAAAATAAGTACAATAGTACAATGGCGCTCGAAGGCATGTGAACCCCCCCGGAACAGTCAGTCCCCCGAACACCTCACACATCAATCTCTACCACATCCCCATCCAAGACACACCCCCCGATAAAGCACGCCATGACCGAAGGAAAACACAAACAACCCGCGCGCCACTCACACTGCTATGCACGGCGATGGGAATGCCATCTACCCCAGCCCCGGCGCTCCCGCCACCACGAGGAAAACCAGCGGATCCCACGCCCCCACCCCCAAACTCCACAGAGGAATGACAGGCCACGCGCCCCAGGACCCGCAGCCATGCCAAAGGAGACACGACTCCACAGACTCAAGCAGACAGAGACACACACACGTACACACACACACACACACACACACACACACACACACACACACACACACATACACACACACACACACACACACACACACGTCACACACACACACACACACACTGTCTCTCTCTCTCTCTCTCTCCTTATCTTTCTCTCTGTCTCTCTCCCCCTCCCGCTCTCTCACTCCCACATGTGCCTGTGTCAGTGCTCACCAGAGCAGGAGCGAGACATGAGGAATGGATGCTTTTGCTGAGTCACCCACAACTCGACAGAGACGCAGGGAGAAAATAGATGACAGCGATCATCTCATAATATATCTTAACCCTTCATTACCCGCACGTCCTTGAGGGAGTTGATCCACTGAGGTGCGTGGCACGCGAAAGGTAGGGTGCTCTCAACCAGGCGGTGTGCCAAACACACGGACAGACGAACACACTGACTGCTCTCCGATTATAGTTATTAGCATCAGCATTGGTAAGACTGTGATAGGAATCATAGGAAGGATGTTAGGAAGCATAGAAAGGATGTTAGGAAACATAGGAAGGATGTTAGGAAGCATAGAAAGCATGTTAGGAAGCATAGGAAGGGTGATGGGAAGCATAGGAGGGATATGAGGAAGCATAGAAAGCATGTTAGGAAGCATAGGAAGGATGTTAGGAAGCATAGGAAGGGTGTTAGGAAGCATAGGAAGGGTGATAGGAAGGATGTTAGGAAGCATAGGAAGGGTGTTAGGAAGCATAGGAAGGGTGTTAGGAAGCATAGGAAGGATGTTAGGAAGCATAGGAAGGATGTTAGGAAGCATAGGAAGGGTGAGCTGTTTCTTTCGCTGCACGGAATGCCAGGTCAAGGACCTTGAAGCGGATTCGTGCGGCAATGGGAAGCCAGTTATAAGAAGCATAGGAAGCGTGTTAGGAAGCATAGGAAGGGTGATAGGACGTATATTAGAAAAAGGTTCCAATCATGAGAGGGCAGGGCTAATTTCAATGGACAATGATGGGAATTAATTGATACATAAATGTTTTTAATGCATAGCAACAACAATAGGTTCACTATGGCATTTCCATGATGAGGGCCAGAGAGCTGATTCCCTGAAGCTCTGAGAAGCAAACCTGTGTAGCATCGCCCTCTTGTGTTCAAAAGGTGTAACTCTATACTGAATATCTACTTGAATGGAGAATTAATGGAAATTAATTCCAATCAAATACGTATCGTTGACCTCTCAAAACACACCTTTTCACCAAGGCTTTTCCCTATTACATTAATTCGTTTAGATTAGATTAGGTTCATTATCCCTTACCTGCCCGCATCCCGCCCTTTTCCCCCTATTGCCCCCTTTCCCTAGCCCTCTTGATTGTGACGCAACCTTGGGTTTCCTGAAAGGCGCTATATAAATTTGATTATTATTATTATTATTATTTGAAAAAGATCCCAGGAGTTGTGTCCCGGGCTTGTCAGCCAACCAAACACAGGGTGCGGTTACAGCAGGCAGTCACTTTGCAGAGAGCGTCATTACTCTACTGTGCCCAGTTGCTCATTGGCAAAGCTGGTGAGCCTTCTAGAGTTTCTCTGCCAGGTTCCATCTGGTCTGCTCGGCTGAACAGAACCCGGAATCAATGGTGCCGTTTCGTTGAGGCCTGAGGGAACCAGAAGGTGAGAGAGAGAACTGGAGCGGGGTTAACAGCACTCAACACTGTACTCAGTCCTCCATATACCAGTAACGTAAGATTTGTTTTGAGAGAGAGAGAGAGAGAGAGAGAGAGAGAGAGAGAGAGAGAGAGAGAGAGAGAGAGAGAGAGAGAGAGAGAGAGAGAGAGAGAGAGGAGAGAGAGATGGGCGCAGAGGCTGATGGTGTGAGTCAAATAGTGAAACATAACCTCGAAAAGGAAATCTTGAGCTGCCGCTCCAACTGAATCATATTCTAAATCTGCACATGCCCCATCAGCTCATGTTTCTAATTGTACGGCCCAAGCGGCCGACACACCCCCTCCTGCTGGTAAGACTGGGTCATGGATAATTACCCCGAGTGTGTGTGGCGGGGATGATGCATCACATTCTGGACACTCCGGACAGGGACTCTGTGGTGGTGTGGGGGGGGCGTGTGTGTGTGTGTGAGTGGGGGGTGTGTCTCAGTCGCCCTCCATTTCGTAATGGGCCCCGGCTCATTTACATTTGTCGTCAATGAGGACTTAGGAGTGGCTGGCTATCCATCAGCCTGCTTGTGTGAAAGTGTCAATACCTCCTCCTCACAGAGCCTTCGGCGGCCCCCCCCCGGACTGCCGGCACTGTGCCGAATGAGCTACCACCCCCCCCCCCCCCCCCCCCCCCGCCGGCATCATCTACACATCAATGTTTTCACCATCGCACCGGAGAGAGGAACAGTGTATCATATCGAACCTGTCTCGTGAGCAACAGGGGGTAGTGAGCAAGGAGAGGGTGGGGGTGGGGGGGGGGGTGTTCATCATACTGCCTTTAGGGACTATAGAGTCTCTCTCTCTCTCTTCTCTTTCTCTCTCTCTCTCTCTCTCTCTCTCTCAATTCAATTCAATTTCAATTCAAATGGGCTTTATTGATATGGGAAACATGCGTTTACATTGCCGAAGCCAAACAAAACCAAATAATCAAACTCTCTCTCTCCCTCTCTCTCTACTCCCTCCCTCCCTCTCTATCCATCTCTCTCTCTCTCTCTCCCCTCTCTATCTCTCTCTCTCCCTCTCTCTCTCTTCCTCTCTCCCCTCTCTCTCTCCTCCCTCCTCTCTCTGTCTCTCTCATCTATCTCTCTCTCCTCTCTCTCTCTCTCCCCTCTCGCTCTCTCTCTCTCCATCTCTCTCTCTCTCTCTCTATCTCTCTCTCCCCCCTCTCTCTCTCTCTCCCCCCTCTCCTCTCTCCTCTCTCCTCTCTCTCTCTCTCTCTCCCTATCTCCCCCCTCTCTCTCTCCTATCTCTCTCTCTCTCTCTCTCTCTCTCTCTCTCTCTTCTCTCTCTCTCTCTCTCTCTCTCTCTCTCTCTCTCTCTCTCTCCTCTCTCTCTCTCTCTCTCTCTCTCCTCTCTCTCTCGATAGGAGACATATCTGGGTTCCCACCTGGCCACTTTCAGACCCCAGGCAATGAGGAAGATGGGGATGACTAAGTTCTGGAGGCTGCCCCGGAGGTAGTGGGGCACTAGACAGACTGCTTGGAAATTGGATCAGTGTGTGTGTGTGTGTGTGTGTGTGTGTGTGTGTGTGTGTGTGTGTGTGTGTGTGTGTGTGGTGTGTGTGTGTTGTGTGTGTGTGTGTGTGTGTGTGCGCCCGTGCGCGCGCGTGTGTGTGTGTGTGTGTGTGTGTGTGTGTGTGTGTGTGTGTGTGTGTGTGTGTGTGTGTGTGTGTGTGTGTGTGTGTGTGTGTGTGTGTGTGTGTTAATAGGACAGGGATGTAACTGCTGGCCTTTGATAGGTGGCATGCAGAGCTATAAACGAACAGTGTATGTTAACGACTCACAGATAACAAATCATGTCATGTGAAAGAGCCTCACACACTCCTGCATCACATAGTCAGACATGTTTACTGCTGCTCTATACACACAACACACACACACACACACACACACACACACACACCACACACACACACACACACACACACACACACACGCACACACACACGTCACACACACACACATGCACATTATAATAGTGTGTGTATAGTATATAGCCTAATATCAGTGGTTGACATAATTCAATTGACCTAGTGGTCTAATTATTTGAAGAATATGTTTTGAGGGGGAGAGGGTAGAAATCTACATGTAGGTTTATGATTCACCACTAAAGTTATTATATCCTTGTTGTTTCTATAAGCCTATAGTTATATAGTCATACAGGATAGCTGATGGTGCGGGATTGGGCACGTTGTTAATTACACCCCAGTGGGTGACATGCGTTCCCTTTAACGTGAAGCTGTGCATAATAGGGTGGCGGAAGACACGGCGCACGGGGATGGGGCGAGGCGCGCACAGGGCTCTTTGTATGCGCTGCAATGTCGACTGCAGCCCGCGCATCTTAAAGTCAACCGGCTGAATTATGGTGAATTATGAGCGACGGGGGACGAGGCGGCGGTGACACACAACAGGTGGTCGCGGTGGCGAGAGAGGAGACACGTGAAGCGATCGGTGCAGGCGACACGAAGCACGGAAGAAGCGCCAAAGAGTATAGTCACGACTTCTCCGTTTTGAGCCCATTTCTTTGTGGAAGAGACAAATTGGATACATATGCGCGCTTCGGCAACCAAGTCGGGGGTGAATTATTTTTTGCATTGTGCATGTATTTCTCTCTGAATTTACTGTACTGTTGCATGCCTAGATTGCCTACTGGAAGTATAGGCTGCTTTATCTAATGCATGGAGCCCTATGTCTATTGATGATCCATCCAGGAGAGGCTGGGCACCTGCCGCTCCACAACTCACTCACCCACTCACTCACTCACTCCACCACAGATGATGACCTATAGCCTAATGCACGAGGCTGCTTTGTCATGACATTGATGACCAAATAGTGTTTTCCATTATACGTATTGATACAAAAAAAACGCACGTCAAATAAGTTATTCCATGGAATGGGGTATGCAAATAAGACTGACATTATCGCTATTTGTGTGCACCATCTCAGTGTATTCCTATGGCCATTCCCCATCAGATAAAATGTGTTTTGAGGAGACAAATGACCTGGTCATTTTGTAATGGAAAATACTGAGACATAATATAACCCTTACAGGCGGAATACTGACCTGTTTGAGATCAAACAGGTGATTCGCCTTATAGATGAAATCTGCAGCGCTTCTTCATTCTAGAAATACTGCCAGCGACGCTCATGAAACCACCCGTCCTTCTCCCTTCTGTCTCTGCAGATATAGAGGAGACCACCTTTGCCGCTATTACAGGCGGTGTATTGTTCTGGAGGGTCGCGCATCATATTTCGCTGATCCAGGCGAGTTTGGGCCATTTTTAGATTGTTGTAAGAAAATCACACAGTGTACTCGCCACAACAAGACCCCCCCCCCTAAACCAGCTTCACCCAGCCTGCACCCCCACCGAGGCCGGGAGACAGACAGGGAGGGAGGTGAGAGGCGGCGAGAGGGGCTCCGTTGCGTCCTCCTCACCCACTCTTCCGCTCCTCCGCTGGGTTGGTGCAGAGATGGGGTTTCGAGGAGCGATGCGCGGCGGGCTGACATGAGCTGCCGGCCGCTGACCAGGGGAGAGGACTTCTTCAGGCTGACACTTCTTCTCCATCGGGCCCGATGAGCATATTATCACCATGATCGGCGGACAACCCCGCTGTAAACAAGCCAGCGCGCGCAGGTGCCGCCAGTGTAAACAGGTAAGAGCTCTTACTCAAATACTCATCATATTATTATACTTCAGGCATGCATGCCATGACACATTATGATGTTTGCACGTTTAAACATTAAGATTATGATTGATATAAAATGTTGTTCTTTATTCTCAAGAATAAATCTCAAGACATAATTGCTATTTCGTGCAATATGAACAAGTGTATGGTTCGTTGGCAGCCTCTGCCAGTTTGATTCGGAGTGTCAATTTCAGCTATCGATTCACACCGGCGTAGAGTAATTCTAAGTGATTCGTCCGTATATGTTAATATTTCATACAGAGCTCTTCAATAATGCAATGCATTTCCCCGTGTTCAATGATGTCCAATGTTCACATCAAACATGCCACAATCGAATCTATAAGTAAACCCCCCGATCTGGTCAAGCATTTAGTGATTGAGCAGGCGCACGTGCCATTCACTGTTCATCTCATATAGCTAATGTACGCGAGGGGGAACAATCACAAAGAGGAGGGACCATCCCATTGAGATCATATGGAGCACTCACAAATAATCTGATTGTTGTTGCAATTGCTCTCTGAGAACAGATACCATTTTACTGGGAAGCATATTGATCTTAGTGTGTGGTCATATGAGAGAGAATTCTTAACCTAATACACACAGACGCAATGGAGCCAATGCTCTCAAATGGCTCTACCCCCCCCCCCCCTTTCCCCCACAGCTCCCAATATTATTTTCATGTGTTCATGCTCCTGTTTTGTGCAGCTAGCAGATATCACCGTGTATTTTCCTGCTTTTTATTATTGGTAATTGCAAACGTGCAAAATATATTATAAAATATATATATCTTGAAAAATAATATTACTAGGGTCGTGAAGTTAATTGACATGTTAGCAGCATTTTTTGCCCAACTTTTCTACATTACTGATTCATGAACTGCATTAAAGTGAAAGTGTTTAACAAAAGTGAAATATTGTTTTGAGGATCATATCAATGCCGATGTATACGATTGATAATAGCATGAAATATATGAAGCATAAAAGTGTAATGCTTCTGTCTCTTTTTCTCTGCACTCCGTCCTCTCCTATAGCTCTGTGTGGGCAGATATCCTCCGTGCTGTGTGTGGAGCTGTCACCACCCCCGTGGCCTCTGCTGTGGCCACACCCCGTCTGAAAGCTGCAGGTTCCGTCCCCCTCCAGCATGACGGTTGCCACGGGCGACCCGGTGGACGAGGCGGCGGCGCACCCGGGTCAGCCTCACGACCAGTACGAGCCGGACCTGGACCACGAGTGCTGCAGCGGGTGGTCATCAACATCTCCGGCTTGCGCTTCGAGACCCAGCTCAAGACTCTCTCCCAGTTCCCGGAGACGCTGCTGGGGGACCCCAAGAAGAGGATGAGGTACTTTGACCCTCTCAGGAACGAGTACTTCTTCGACCGGAAACCGCGAGCTTTGACGCCATCCTCTACTACTACTAGTCGGGCGGGAGACTCCGGCCGCCCGTTAACGTGACCCTGGACATTTTCTCAGAGGAGATCCGCTTTTACGAGCTGGGCGAGGAGGCGATAGAAATCTTTCGGGAGACGAGGGCTTCATAAAGGAGAGGAGCGGCCTCTGCCGGAGAACGAGTTCCAGAGGCAGGTGTGGCTGCTCTTCGAATACCCGGAGAGCTCGGGTCCCGCCCGGATCATAGCCATCATCTCCGTCATGGTGATCCTCATCTCCATCGTCAGCTTCTGCCTGGAGACGCTCCCCGTCTTCCGAAACGACGAACAGGAGATGCACAAGATCTACCAACCCGTGGACAGCAACTCCACCTATGTCTACACCTCCACCTACTTCACTGATCCTTTCTTCATCCTGGAGACTCTCTGTATCATCTGGTCTCCTTTGAGTTCCTGGTGAGGTTCTTTGCCTGTCCCAGTAAAGCAGGCTTCTTTGGTAACATCATGAACATCATTGACATCGTGGCCATCATTCCCTACTTCATCACGCTGGGCACGGAGCTGGCGGAGCGGCCGGAGGATGGCCAGGCGGGGCAGCAGGCCATGTCTCTGGCCATCTTGCGCGTCATCCGTCTGGTCCGGGTGTTCCGCATCTTCAAACTCTCCCGCCACTCCAAAGGGCTCCAGATCCTGGGACAGACCCTGAAGGCCAGCATGCGCGAGTTGGGTCTGCTCATCTTCTTCCTGTCCATCGGCGTCATCCTCTCTCCAGCGCCGTGTACTTCGCCGAGGCCGATGAGGCCGACTCCCAGTTCAGCAGCATCCCCGAGGCGTTCTGGTGGGCCGTGGTCTCCATGACCACGGTGGGCTACGGCGACATGGTCCCACAACCATCGGGGGGAAGATCGTGGGTCCCTGTGCGCTACGCCGGCGTGTTGACCATCGCCCTGCCCGTGCCCGTCACTCGTCTCCAACTTCAACTACTTCTACCACCGCGAGACGGAGGGCGAGGAGCAGGCGCAGTACTTGAACGCCCCCAGCGTGCCTAAGGTCGAGTCAACTGAGGAGCTGAAGAAGACCGGCCGGAGTGGCAGCGGGTCCACTCTGAGTAAATCTGACTACATGGAGATCCAGGAGGCGGTGAACCATAACACTGAGGATTTT
>NC_140181.1:81168316-81345816 GCF_963971535.1 Notolepis coatsorum
ACTCCAGATCATTCCAAATCAAGTCACTAAAATAAGCTAAGAGTTTCAGCCAAGGTCCGTTTACATGTGCTCATCCTTCCTACTCATTCCTCTCGGCGTAGTGTGGCGTGTGTTTAGTTTTTTCTCTATGCGCGTATGCGACTGTCTTCGTGAAGGCCCGGCACCTGGTTCCTCGTTACCCTCTGTCCCAGCGGATCGCCAGCCCCCCCCCCGCGAACTGACGCTCTCTGTCGAGGACAAGTACTCAGCGACAGGCACGGCTCACAAAGAGGATGGAGACCATCTTAACTCAGCTCAGTGGGAAAACCGCGGTCTTCAATCTGCGCTGTACTTTACAACCCCCCTCGGGCCCACATGGCACTGGACTGACTAGCTCTGTCACGCACGCACACACACACAAACACACAAACACACACACACATTTGGACGACGTCATGCCCTGTGCTTTTTTCTGTATATCTTTCCGATCGGGTCTCGATCATTTTGCATCCATAAAGACGGACAACTGTGGGTCTATGGAATTTGAACGGCCACAAAAGGACTGGACTGTAAGCCTCTCTTAACCGGTGAGGCACAAACACGTAGCCATGCAAACAATGTATCTTAAGAGTACAGCTGCTTTCAATGATGTCTTAAAGCGCCTAAAGCTTCAGCTTTAAAAACAAGCTTCTGCCATGTACAGATTCCTGTGTAGCAGGGAATCCAAAATGTATGCTTCTTGAAATTATTACAAGAAACTCAAACTCGAGTGTCATTAGGTGAATTATCTCGTAGGTTTTTGTATGCTCCAAGCACAAAGGGTGGTGGTATATAAAAAAGAAAAGAAAAAAAATACCAAAAAAAAACCCAAAGGGAAGTTATCATTTCTTTTGTGAACTGTGCCTGCTTATGTTGTCTTCGCAGATTATGGTGTAACTAAAGCTGTTTTTTATTTAATTTAAAAAAATAACTTTTAGCCTATTTTCGTTATCGTTTGCTCACTGAATGTCATCGTTGGCTCGAGCGGTGCAGGGCTAGAGGCGTGACTGACATGTGGAAGACGCACGTGAACGCACACACACGCACGCCGCGCCGCCTCGGCCTCAAGGACATTCTCTGTGGAGTATTCTGACTAAGTAATTATTTACCCCCTCGTTCCCTTTCCTTAGTATCCTTTCTCTCCCCTCTTTCCCTCTCTAGTTCCTGCTCTCGTGTGTGTGTGTGTGTGTGTGCGTGTGTGTGTGTGTGTGAGTGTGTGTGTGTGTGTGTGTGTGTGTGTGTGTGTGTGTGTGTGTGCGTGCGTGCGTGTGTGTGTGTGTGTGTGTGTGTATGTGTGTGCGTGCGTGCGTGGTCTCTCCTTAGCTCCTGCACTGCGCGCTGTCTCTATAATCATAATGGTGGCCTGTCCTCGGATGTCCGTACAAATACAATGTCTTTTTATACCATTATAAAGGTATGTGGGGAGGGGCCGAACAGGAAGCGAACACTTTCATCCCTTACACACGGAGGAACTCTGGATCCGAATGCTTGTCATGCACTTTACAAAAGGACTTCAAAAAGGATTATATTGATTTTCAAGAGAGATTCTATTTTGGAGAGAGACTGGAGACGAGACGCATAACTTCCTTCCAAATGATTATTGCTGTTATAGAAGTACTATGGGTAATGACGGTGTTGATGATAACAATAATAATAATAATAATAATATCATTCTGATAACCTCATCCTGCGGTATTGTTTCTTTGTCGTGTGACGTATGATGTTTGTTTCAATGTTTTTTTTGCCAAGGTATTGGAACTGTGGTTTTTTTTTTTTTTAGATATTTCTGTGGTGTTCAGAAGGGCAGTGGCTGCTTCCTAAGACGAGTATTGAACTGAGTGCTGAGCTAAAGAAAGTATGCTTCATAAGTCATAGTATTGTATACTACAATCTGATACAATTCCTAACCTTGGGAATTACAGAATAAGGCTCGATCTGACATTTTGCGTCAACAATGTCTTTATTCATATAGTGTATGGGCCTAATGGAGCTCTACAAACGTGGGTGAAGCTAGATAATTTTTTTTTTTTAATTAAAAGAAAAAGGCAATTCAAAATGTTTATGAGTTTGCTATTGTATGTGGGATGTGAAAACCTTAAATCTCAATATATCAAAGACTTCTCTGAACATGGACATAGAACCTTGTAGGCCTGTCCCCGACTAAGGATTTGTATACGGTAGTCAACTTTGACTGGCGAATTTTGGATAATTCCATTTGGGCTGTGGGGGGCTTAATGTCTGATTTAACTTAATTTGGGCTGTGGGGGGTGCTTAATGTCTGATTTAACTTAATTTGGGCTGTGGGGGGTGCTTAATGTCTGATTTTAACTTAAAACAACTGCAAATCACTCAGTTGAATGCAAAAAAATAACTAAAAGACATTTTTGGATCATTCCATTTGGGCTGTGGGGGGGGTGCCCAATGTCTGATTTAAGTAAAGTAATTATTTTTTGCATTCGACTGAGAGATTTGCAGTCGACTACGGCTCATTTCAATCGATTAGTTGCGCAGAGCCTGTCCTTATTTAAGTGTTTTGACATTCTAAAAGCGATTCACGCTCACAAGCCACGATGCCTCGATGTTCGCTCCCCAAGTGTAGACGACCGCTCTCCCCTCCCCGAGACAACAGGAAGCGTGGCCTTGGAAGAGCGATGCTACGTTTTACCACACAGTATATTCACGCTGCAAGTGCTATATGTCATGTGGTGAAAGTACAATTGGAGAGAGAGAGAGAGAGAGAGAGAGAGAGAGAGAGTGTCCGCGGCCCTCTGCCATTCCTTGTGGTCCATTACAGGAGCGAGAGGCGGTGATCGGGTGGAGGAGGAGGAGGAGGAGAGCCCTGCTTAGGTGGTGGTGTGTCTCTGCTTCTTCTCCCTAAGTGAAGCACATGCTCTCTGTGGTTTTACTGAGAAAGCAAAGTGATCTATTTATAAAAAGCAGGGAGGGGCAGAGCGAGGTATAAAGGAGGAGAGACGCGTAGAGGGAGAGGACGGGAAAGAGACGGGGAGGGGGGGGACGTCCTCTGCAGCGGTGTCCTTTTAGAGGAGTTTGAGAGGGGACACATGGCCTCCTCCTCTCCTGCGTGGACATGTCCCTCCTGCCCCGCCTCTTTCTGCTGCTCTCACAGCTGTTTTTTTTCACCGCCTCCTCTTCCTCCTCCTCCTCCCCCCTCCAATCTGTTCTTCCCTGTACATTCTGATGATCTATCCCCGCGCCCCCCCCCCCTCCCTCTCACGTTTCATATCCCAAACACATTTCATCCACCCTCCACCCTGCTATCTCCACCCTGCTCTCTCCATATCTCTTCCCCCCTCCTCCTAAGCGCCACCACCACCACGGTAATGAGTGGTGGTTGCCGGGGTGATGTGATTCCTCTCTCTCTTTCTCACTCTCTCTCTCTCTCTCTCTCTCTCTCTCTCTCTCTCTCTCTCTCTCTCTCTCTCTCTCTCTCTCTCTCTCTCTCTCTCTCTCTCTCTCTCTCTCTCCTCTCTCTCTCTCTCTCTCTCTCTCTCTCTCTCTCTCTCTCTCCTCTCTCTCTCTCTCTCTCTCCTCTCTCTCTCTCTCTCTCTCTCCTCTCTCTCTCTCTCTCGTGGCTCACTGGGTTCCGGTATGAATGTGCGCCGGCTGATGGCAGCGGTCCACATGGGCAGCCTGCCAGACAACAGATGGGTATTGATCCACTGATTGCTGTTTGATTATTAGCCTGGTGTTAGTAAAAAGGGATCCCCCCCCCCCCCCCCCCCCCCCCCCTTGATCCCCACCAGTATGGGAAACTGCAGAAGTCGGCCAGCCAGCCCTCAAATCCATAGTTTGCCACCCTGTCCTCTTTTAAGATGGTGTTCTCCTCACCGTCTCCTCCCGTAGAGAGTTTACAGGCTTCTCATTATTTTATTCACCGTTGCCCTAGAGATATTTAATTATTTCTCTCTTCATTTTATTTGTACCACATCCCTTGGCACATTATCCCTCGCGTCTGGCTCGAAGAACCTTTTACCCGCGAATAACGGCACCGATGGTGAGATGTTTAGTCTCACGCTTTCTCCTCTCCTCCTTGTTTTGATGGACCTGCCCGTACACATTTGTGCGGCGCGTGAACCTGTGCCCAGCGGACCGAGCGTCGCACCGACTGCACACATTACCCCTGCTGCGGTCCCGGGCCTGATTTATCTGCTAATATACCGCTAGGTTAATAGCCTGTCAACTGGGGGCTTTCTTATTATGGCAGAGCAGCTTCCATAGGGGAGTCCTGTGTCTGTCCACATCTGTTCAGAGTGTGAATGTGCGCAGCGGGGGAGACAACAGGGTATATAGCCGGCAGCTATACTGCTTCCATCATGTATTGTCCCAGCAGAGGAAACCTCCACCCCTCTGTATATATTTATTCCAACACATCAGGTTTCCCTCACTCTATGTTTGCAGATAACGAAGGGAATCCCTTCCTTCCCTGGCTGTGGGTTATGAATAGCATGTAGGTTAGCTCGTCTCCAGAGGTGGTGGAGGGCCAGGACACATTAGGAAGAATGGCAGGTGCATGTGTCTCAGTGGATGGTGGTGGGGGCGGGTGGATGGTTGGATTGGCCAAAGAGGAGTGGATTGCATGTAAGCTTGGATACGACGTGGGTATTATTGGCAGAATGGGGATGAGGAGAGTTTAGGGTGGGGGGGGGGGGGGGGGGGGGGGGGGGTGGTACTGTGTGGAGTTTGACTGGAGGTCGAGAAGAAGGAGGTATATGTGAGGCAGGGAGGAAACCACTAGGGAGGCCCAAGCTGTCATGTGATTAATGAGCTGTATTGAGTTATGGGTTTGTCCTACATACTGCTGCTTCTGTTCCTACACCTCCTTTACTTAACAGCAGTCAGGTCCTGAGGAAGGGTTTTCAGGACTGTTGCCTAATTGGATTTTGCTGTAAAAAGGTCCATCTTAATGAGTAATTTAATCCTCTATTGGGTCTGGAAGCGCTGCCAACGGAGTGAGATCATTTCACTTTTTCCCCGAAACGAATTAGCTTGTTTAGAAGATTTTCTCAAAAACAGTCAAAATGACGGGTAACACTTTACTTTAGGGCACACGCGTAATGACAGAGGAGCTAAGTGTTAATCAAGCATGGAATGCCATTTGTTTAAGTGATCATTCACTTTTAGAATTTGAGTTAAGCAGGTGGAAAATGGGGATTTGAGAGTTGAGAGTCAATTGGATACTTCTTTACTGAATGTTGAAGCAAAGTAAAAGCCATTCTGGAGGGATGACGTCAGATCTTAGATACAGTATGAGTAACATATGGTTAATCAACATATATCTGAAATAATATTTTACCTTCGCCAAGGAGGTTAACATTTTCAAGGTTGTTTATCTGTCTGTGAACAAGATGTATAGAAAAATAATGGCCTGATTGCCATCAAATTTGCTGTGCACCTTTATGACCCCAACGGAAATAACCCTATTGATTATGAGCACCGCATGACCTTTCATTCAGCTGTCATAAAAGCAACAGGGACATTGTAGTTATTACTTACATGCATGGTTCAACTAGCCAACACCAGATTATAGCTCATATCTGGAAGTCATATCAAGTTTTCAAGTTTCAAGTTTTGTTTTATTTGTCACATAATAAGCTACATGTACATTATAGTGAAATGCTTGGTTCTGTATGACCCTCCTGAGATTGTGCTTCATACAGTAAAGAGTAAAGGAGTAAAATTGTATTTCAATTCAAACCTTAATACGGACTCATGGTCCAGAAAAAAAAAGAAAACATACACAACCTATAAAATTAGGCAAAAATAACAGGCAAAAATAACATCACTTAAAATTAGGGATGTCCGATATTATCGGCCTACCGATATTATCGGCCGATATCGGTATCGGTTTAAAAAAAATATATATATATATATATTTTTTTACATTTATTTAACATTTATTTACCCAGGCAAGCAAGTAAGAACAGATTCTGATTTTATTTATTGTCAAAAGTATGCATAATGTTGTGTTAATTCCACGACAAGAGATATGTAATGTTAATTACCTGAAATTATTCAGTTTTTTGGGGGGGGAAACCTTGCATATATCGGTATCGGTTGATATCGGTTGATATCGGTATCGGAAATTAAGAGTTGGACAATATCGGTATATCGGTATCGGTAAAAAGCCAATATCGAGCATCCCTACTTAAAATACACATAAATGTCGCACAAATAGACAGCTGTGCCAATGTCTCCCAACAGTATAAAGTGGTGTACAATTATGCTCTGAACAGAGACACATTCACTCTATCTGTACACATACTAAACTTGCGTGAGAGTGTTCGCTTGTGCATACATCCTGCGGCATTGCCTGTATATATCATCATCATCTGTCATTTGTTCTGTAATAAAATGTCCAAGATATTTTAAGACCAAACACTATACAAAATATACCATAATACAAAACTAAAATGCAAAAATTAGGTAAAGAGGTCATATAACTCTATTGTTATCCAGAAACTGTTAAAAACCAGTCACAGAGTCATTCCGTTGCTTGGGCTGCAGCATAATGAACCATTGTGATGCACATGGCTGCTTTTCCTGGACTCCAGTGTAATGTGCCTGGCACATGCTCAGGGACTACACTGTTCTGTTTACCACTGTATACTGATGGAGTGACATAATAATATAATAATAATAATGATAATAATTATTATATTATTATGGCTTGACAGCGCTTGTTCCATTTTTAGGTCAATATCGTAATAACTACAATGCCCCTGTTTTTCCACGATAACACATTATAATACTTAAAACTGGAAATGTCTGTTTGTGAGCTGTATTTCATGATTTGAGTATACAGTGGGAACGTAGGGCTTCCTGGTTAAGAGCTCCTGAGTGTAGGAGAGAGTATTAAGAAATGCATTGTAGGTAGGGATGCTCGATATTGGCTTTTTTACCGATACCGATATACCGATATTGTCCAACTCTTAATTTCCGATACCGATATCAACCGATACCGATATATGCAGGGTTCCCCCCCCAAAAAAACGGAATAATTTCAGGTAATTAACATTACATATGTCTTGTTGTGGAATTAACATAACATTATGCATACTTTTGACAATAAAGTTCTTACTTGCTTGCCTGGGTAAATAAAGGTTATAGAAATGTAAAGAATTTAAAAGAAATACAAATAAAAAATACAAAATTTAAAACTGATACCGATATTTTCCGATATCACATTTTAATGCCAATATCGGCCGATAATATCGGTAGGCCGATAATATCGGACATCCCTAATTGTAGGATTTGTGGTCTTCTTGTATGTAGACTATATGTTGACCATAAGAAAACATTGAAATTAATCCCCCTTTAAAATGGGGATTGTTTTGCAGTGTGGTGTCAGCTGTAGGACCAACAGATGTAAAACCAATTCAACATTTTAAGGTTTTTAGAAATAAAGAGGAAAAACAAAGAAGATATATATATTATATATTATTATATTATAATAATTAATTCTAGAAATAAAACAATTACTGATAACTAAACCCAGCTTGATGCTGTTTGATGTTTTGATGCAGGATGTTTCCCCCCGAATACAATGCAAACACATGAGTTTGAAAATGACTCAAGATGTGTTAGCAATGTGTTGCTATTCACACATACTGTATAGTATCAAAGTGTCATTTTTCAACACAAGCTCAGGGAGAACAGATGAATGTTATTAATGTTGGGTCTGGTTCTGGAATTCACAGGTGTTCCAACCTTCAGCCTCACATTCTCTTTCTTTTCTCTTGCCTCCTTTAAACTACTTGTATGTAGCTTGTCTCAACAATGTTCTGTGTTTATAATACTATGGGTTTGTTTGCTAGATGTTTCTAATGTTTTTTTTGTTCTATACTTGATTTCTAATATCAAAGAACATGATTCACTAATATTCTAATATATATAACAAAGGAAACAAAGACAAAATAAAATATACAATTAGCTGTATTTTCTACATTTAAATGCAGGTATCATGGGGCCAGGGCTTGCAGGCAGAGAGCTACCGTGTATGTAGCTGCTTTTGTTGTGCTATAATTTGCCACATACTGGTAAACAAGGTGCCCCAATACTCCCAATTGATACGATTTAACCTTTAATGGCATTGCTACGAGCATAATACCTTTTTAGCACTGCTGTTTCAAGCTTCAGTAGACTAGGCCTTTTTTATAGGCTTTAAAGGTTGAATCTGTAATGCCGTCAAACAGCGACCTCTAGGCAAAAGAGCGCCGCTTGCCCGCTTGGTGTTAGTTGGTCTGATGAGTTAGGTAACTTATTATACAATGGATTTCCAAAACAACAAATGTAAACAAAGTAATACCAGGAGGTGGCTGTTTGACGACATTACAGGTTCTACCTTCAAGGGATAATTTCTTAATTATTATAATTACTATTATTAATATTATTACAGTGTATTCTTCTTCTTCTTCTTCTTATCATTATTATTTGACAGATAGACAGATGTTATTAATCTAATCTACAAGGGCACGCCAAAGCTCTCTCTCTCTCTCACACACAAACACACACACACACACACACACACACACACCACCTACACTAGGACTGATTATGCTCCAGTGCGATCGTTATGGCTAAAAGTCCTGCTATATTATCTCAAAGGTCTCTAGCTACTGTTATGTCTGCTTGGAACCAGGCCAGCATAGGGTTATGTGTCTGTGTGTGCATTAGGGAGGGCAAACAATAATACATACATAGAAGCAAGTCACCGCAGGTCATCGATTTGCTTTGTTTGGATACGATGATGATGAGTATTGTCTGTGTGTGTATGTCTGTCTATCTTTGTATGACTTGGCTCAATATATATATATATTCTTACCTTCGCCAAGGAGGTGAATATTTTCAAGGTTGTTTATTTGTCTGTGAACAAGATGTATGGAAAAAGAATGACCTGATTGCCGTCAAATTTGCTGTGCACCTTCATGACCCCAACAGAAATAACCCTATTGATTATGAGCACCGCATGACCCTTTCATTCAGCTATCATAAGAAAACAGGGGAATTGTAGTTATTACTAACATGTATGGTCCAACTAGATAGGTCATCGATTTGCTAGGATGGTTATGATTAGTGTGTGTGTGTGTGTGTGTGTGTGTGTGTGTGTGTGTGTGTGTGTGTGTGTGTGCATGTGTACAGTATGTGTACAGTATGTGTGTCTGTCTGTCTTTGTATGACTTTGCTATTGAAAAGACATATACACCCCCCCCCCCTCTGTCCCCTACAGTCCAGTGTGTATCTGAAGTAATCTGGAACAAAAACAGGCACGAGGTTAAGACAGAACACGCACCGTGTACTAATTATCCTGCAGCACCATAATATACTCTGAGGCTGAGCCCCAGATGAGGCCGTTTGTATCTTCATCTACCTGCTGATCTCACCTTCGTAGAATAAGAATTGTTAACTCTTCCTTTGCTAAAAACGACAGCATAAAGCGGATGTACGGGGATTTATCTCGATGCGATGACGCGGACGTAACGTGACATGTGCAGTGAAAGGACAACAGGACCTCGTAACAGTCCACAGGGACATCTCAGGACAAATTGTCTCGCATTGCCCACACTGTAAAAAAGAAGACTGTAAAAAAAACTGTAAATGTCTGGCAGCAATGGTTGCCAAAATACTACTGTCAAATTACAGTAAAATCAAATACATTTACAGATTACAACCTTTATTTAATGGTTAATATTTTTATAAAAGGTAATTTACTGTATTTTTATCGCATTTACACTTAAAGTATGAAAACAAAAGTAATCTGTAAAATAATACAGTGAATTTCCCGTGATTCTTTTAATTTTTTTTACAGTCCAGGTTTGTCTTCACTACAGTTAGCGGTGTACCAGGGGCAGAAGAAAGATCTGGTAGAACACATTAGCATTTCGGAATAAAGGGAGGAAAACACTGTATGGGTTTGTTTGAATTTATTAAACCAATCACACGGAAGGGGAGACCTTCCGGGCCAATGGGAGACACCCACTCGCAACATCCTGTAGGTCAGACTACAGTGCAAAAACAATAAACAGTAAGCTACTGTACCCTCCCACATCAGTGTTAGCAGTGTGGCATACGGTATGACTGCAGCTGGCAAGGTCTACTACGTAATAATAATAATAATAATAATAATAATAATAATAATAATAATAATAATAATAATAATAATAATAATAATAATAATAAACTTTATTTTTATAGCACCTTTCATACAAGAATTGCAGCTCAAAGTGCTTCACAACAGAAAAAAGACAGGCATAAAATGAGCACATAAAGTGCAGACATATAAATTCAGTTTTTCACATTAGGATCTAACATCCCAACAGGCCACCTTGTCTATGGTTTGATTCTATTGCAGTTTAGACTAAGAGTAAAATAGTGCAGTGTAATACATAGTAAAGTAAAATGGAAATGGAAAAGTAAAAGAGTAAAATGATACAACATATAAAATCATAAAATAGAATGGACAAAGTAATATAATAAATAGTTCTGAATTACTGTTTAACAATTTAAAACCGTCTTTACCTTCCCTGTTTTGATATCCACAGTTTAAAACCTGACAGTCTTCCTTCCTGTTTGATACCCACTTTGACCCCTCGCACCTCCCTCTCAGGGCGCAGTTCAGGCCTGGGTCCCCCACAATTTTTTTAAACCTGACAGTCTTTCTTCCTGCTTGATACCCACACATACACGTAGGCTCCATGAAATCTTTGAATGCAGATGGATCTCGTGAAAATGAATATAATCACGCTGAAATTAAATGAGAATGGATGAGGCCATTGAATGTGTTTATCTATAGGGAGAGGAGGCACACATCCTCTTTCTTTGACCAAATCTTGTCTGTGTGTCTGTCTGTCTGTCTGTCTGTCTGTCTGTCTGTCTGTCTGTCTGTCTGTCTGTCTGTCTGTCTGTCTGTCTGTCTGTCTGTCTGTCTGTCTGTCTGTCTGTCTGTCTGTCTGTCTGTCTGTCTGTCTGTCTGTCTGTCTGTCTGTCTGTCTGTCTGTCTGTCTGTCTGTCTGCCTGTCTGTCACATCACATGAATAAACCAGTGAGATCCAGAGTTCAGTCTGTCTGTCTCTCTCTCTTTCAGTGCATGTGTGTGTGTGTGTACTGTAAGTGATCAACTGAAACAAAGAAAGAACCAAAGAAAGACAGAAAGCTAGTTCGCTCCGCGGTTCTTTAGAAAACAGTGAGAGTCAGCACCTTTACACACAGGTCACACCAGTTTGACAGAAGTCAATAGTGTTTTGATGATGGAGAGCAGAAACATGAGACTAACTCCAGGCTATCGGTCACAACGGCCGTATCCACTGGTCAATGTCAATACTCTATAGGGCCCGTTTCACTAAGTCATACTCCTAGTTACAGACCACCGTAGTTCACGACAGGACAGGGAATGATTCCCCATCGATCCCGCGCATGATATACTAATACTATCACTTGAAACCGGGCCGAGATGTTACTGGTAAACCTGACAGGATTATATTACCGTTCTGCAGTAAAAACCCCTGAGGAGGGAAGAGTGTGTGACGCGATTGTGTGTTTGTGTATGAGCATGTGTGTGTGTGTGTTTGTATGTATGTGAACGTGTGTGTGTTTGTATCGTGTGTGTATGTATGTGAACGTGTGTTTATATCGTGTGTGTATGTACTGTATGTGAATGTGTGTGTGTGTGTGTTTGTATGTATGTAAACGTGTGTGTGTTTGTATGTATGTGAACATGTGTATGTTTGTATGTATGTGAACGTGTGTGTTTGTATGTATGTAAATGTGTGTGTGTGTGTTTGAGTATGTGAACGTGTGTGTTTGTATGTATGTGAATGTGTGTGTGTGTCTGTGTGTGTGTTTGTATGTACTGCATGTGACTGCGTGTGTGTTTGTATGTACTGTATGTGAATGCGCGTGTGTGTGTTTGTATGTGAACGTGTGTGTGTGTGTGTTTGTATGTATGTGACTGTGTGTGTGTTTGAGTATGTGAATGCATGTGTTTTTGTATGTATGTGAACGTGTGTGTGTTTATATGTATGTGGCCGTGTGTGTGTTTGTATGTATGCGCGTGTGTTTGTATGTATGTGACCGCGTGCACGTCAGTTCGGAGATATATTCTCCTCGATATGAAGACAGGGGATGATACCCCCCGTGCCCCCCCCCCCCTTCCTTCCTTCCTCCTTCCTCCTCTCTGTACCCCCCCCCCCCCCTTCATTGCTCACAGACAGGATATGGGGGGCCTTAAAATATCCCTCCTTCATTAATAATTCATGACCTGACAGAAGCGTGTTCTACAATGTCTCCTTTTTCTCCTTCACAGTCCCTCATCGCACCCTCTCTCTCTCCTGTGTTCTACTCCTCAGGGAGGGCGTTGGCCTCTACTGTAGTTCTACTTGTGCATGTTGCTCCTATTTCACTTAATGCTGTTCAGGTTTATATCCCTATGTTGTTTCTTTTTTATTTTCTGTTTTTATCTGACCGCGCGTCATCTTGTTGCAAACACCATAGGGAGGTGTAGTCTGACGTCACTTTAGTTTCCCACGCGGTCCACCCGTATAGGGATTTATCATTGGGAAAATGTATTATCAGCTATTGTAATAATTCTGCCTCATGAACATTGGCAAGCTTTCCATTTTTGCACAAAATTAGTTCCCTTCTATCACTAACATTATTGTTTAAGCATTTTTGGTCTGGACTCTGAGACGATTTAGAAATGTGTCCATTGGAAATACATTGCAATTTCAAGCGAGGTGGACCGGCCGGAAACAACAATGACGTAACCACTACACCTCCCTACACCATTGCAAACACACACACACACACACTCACAAACACACACATTGCTAACACACACATGCACACGCACACACACACACACACACACACACACACACACACACACACACACACACACACACACACACACACTGCTTACACACACACACACACACACACACACACACACACACACTGCTTATATGCACACACAAACACATTGCTTACACATACACACGACACACACACACATATTGCTTACATACACACACTCACACACATTGCTTACATACACACACACACACACACACACACACACACACACACACACACACACACACACACACACACACACACACACACACACACACACACACACACACACACACACACACACACACACACACACACACACACACACACATGGATAAATAAATATAACTGTCTAAGCTGGAGCAACACATTAACATGTAAAGCTTAATGATGCCTGCCTGGTGTTTAAAATCCACCATCTCACCACCACACACTGATTTCTTCACACAGAGCAACAGATTCACCAGAACCGTAGTTGAGGGAGACTTTATCGTCCTGGTGAGGAAGAGCTCCTTCAGTGAGTCAGCCTTCTCTTCTTTTTGTCTTATCTACTTTTTCTCAAATTTTCTATTTTTCTCCCATCCCAATTTCGTATTGTCCAATTCTACACTCCCCTGTCTCGAACGCTGTTAGGCCATGCCTCCCACAGGCCGGCTGCAATGTGGACGAAGCCTTGCATCACGTGTCCCCTCCGGTACACAAGGAGGCAGCCGTCGCATCTTTTCACCTGCACAGCGCAATCTCTCAGCGGCGAGGGTCTGTGTGGGAGGGACACGCCACCCCCGCCGCTTCCTGATTCTGCTGCGCAGGCACACCAACCGACCTGTAGGAGTCGCTGTCCACAACGTCCGATCCCCACCCATCAGCTTCCCACCCCTAACACTGCCAATTGCGTTAGTATGAACGACCAGCCAAGCTGGTAGCAATGCCGAGAGCTGGGCTCGAACCCAGCATCTCCTGCATTAGTGGCGAGCGCCTTGCCCACTGCGCCACTTAGCCGCCCGTGAGTCAGCCTTCTCCATCAACATCTTGGAACTCCATAACACCACACATCCGCAACATACAGGTCATTTAAAGCACACTGACTCTCACAACATGGTTAGATAACCCGGCATGTGACCATAACAACTAGCCCTGCCACTTCCAGCCTCTCTATGTGCCTGTTAGTCTGTGTGTTACTTTGTGTGTGTTAGTAGTTCATTAGTAGTGTGTGTTACTTAATGTACGTCTGTCTGCCTGTTTGCCCACATGTTGCTGATGTTACATCGTCCCTGTCTTGCCTTGTTCTGTCTCACCATGTTTCTTTCTTGTATTCTGTATTGTATTCTCCCATACTACTCTGTATTTTCCCCACTTTGCCAATAGCAAATTATGTATGTTATAGCCTTAACCACGTTTAACTATGCTGTTATATTAAAATACTGCTTTAATTATGCTATCTCTATTCTGTTTTTACCTGGCATTTAACATCTTGCCTAGGGACTACAGTTGAAAACTAGCTACCCAGCTGACACTGGCATATTTACAGTGGTGGTACTCTGTCTCATTACTGTTGAATAATGTGCACTGTCCCTATTAAAATAAATGTAATAAACTAAACTAAACTTACACACTGTGGTGGACACACACACACACGCACGCGCGCACGCACGCACGCACGCACGCACGCACGCACACACACACTCACACACACACACACACACACGCACGCACACACACACACGCACACACACACACACACACACACACACACACACACTAATCACCTGGCTTCCCCTACCTCTTAGCGTATTGATCAAGTGTGTATCAGAAAAGAGGGAGTGGAAATGGAAGGTGATTGGAGGACATTAGCAGTCAATGGTTACTTAGCTTTGGTAATTGTCTCTCCAAGTCAAGAGTTCTCATACCTCACTGCATTTGTCTGTGTGCCCAATGTCCATTCACTCAGACTCATCACTCATCTCTATCTCTCCCTCTCTCTCCCCCCTTCTCTCTCCCCCCTCCTCTCCCTCTCTCTCTTTACATACAAATCAAATCAATTTCACTGATTGACTAACTTTTTAAAAGGAGAACTACTCCCAATTTAAGAATCCATACATGTTAGTTCCTATGGTTTCAGACAGTCCAAAAACATTAGTAAACACAAACAACTCTCTCCCGAATCCTAAAACTAAAATGTGTGATGTGTCATCAGGTATGAAGTCTGAAGCTGCTCCGTCAACAATGCATTGGGAAGGATGGTAAAGATGATACTGAGAGCACCCTGGGTAATGTTCTTACTACACAGGATGGAACACTACAATGGAATAAAGCTAATTTGGGTATATATTGGAATTCTTAATTAGGGTGGTGTTCCCCTTTAAAGAGTTTGAGATTATTTTGTCTGCATTGTATCTATTGTGTTGTATACAGCGTTGGGCAGTAACATTTTTATAACTTTCCCAATGACCAGTAAAGTAAGGCTTTACAATTTCCAATACAGTCATTATATTACAGTTACTAATCCAAGTAACGTTGCGTTACTGCGTCCGTTTTCTTTAGTCCTCCTATAACATTAGATTGCGTTTCCACATGTAGCACTTGTGTCACCTACTTGTAACAGCTGTTCGCCACAGGCACAGTTCTAGGTACAAAACGAGGAGAGGAGTAATATGCACAATTTAAGAATGGTGGACCAGAGACAGAATTATAACAATAACCAGTGTTTATTCAATGCGCACTAGCTAGACATACATAATACATACAGACGTAAACAGTAGTGGTGAAGTATCCCTTTTAGGTTCTTTCAATAACCTCTCCTTTAAGGAGGGTTAGTTCGATATCAAGTCCTAGATTGATTAGATCAACACATTAGGTTTGGTTCAGACGTCTCTGAGGTTATCTCTAGCTAAAAGCTAGATTCAAGATTGGATATTGGATGTATCCTTTTATCACCAGTAAACTCTATTTCAGTTTATCATTTCAATGGGTAAATGTTTAAACATATCAATTTAAACCTTTAAATGTGCAGGGAACGCAAATACCTTACTAGGTGAAATGCTCCTTTAAACTCTTCCTTTGAAGGTGTAACACAACAAAAGTACCAAATGGAATATTCTAGGTTATGGGAATGCAAATACCTTATTAGGTGAAATTACCCTTTAAACCTTCTTTCTTTACAGGAGAACCATCAGTGATTCAACTATAAGCAATGTCATCAATGGGATTCAAGTATCTTATTGGGTACATTGACCCTTTAACTCGTCCTCTTTACAAGAGAACATCAGTAGATCAGGTATCGTACTGGGCGTATTTACCCTTTAAGTCTCCCTTCTTATAGGATAATATCAATAGTTCAAGTATCTCTGGAGCGTAACAGTAAGAAGCATTTTGTATAAAAGTATTCTGTACTTCTGTATGACAACTATTAAAGAAACTTGAAACTTGAACTTATCAGTGGTTCAAGTATCTTACTGGGTGTAATTACCCTTTAAGTCTCTCTTCTTGATTCTAGTGTATCCATATATCAAATTAAATCAAATCAAATACAAAATACAATATCAAAGTAACAAAAGGTGAACGGGGTCGAAGCCCTTGGAATGTCCTTGTGTTCAGGTCAGTTCAATCCGTGGAAGTTCTTATGATTCAAGTTCAGTCAGTTCAATCCTACCGGACTGTTGAGGTAACAGGAGTTGGGCAACAGGGGTATTCGAATCAGGCTGGCATTAGCCTTGAGCTATATCAGAGGTTCAGTGGGTTGGCTCGCCATATTGCATTGTCCGGCACACCGCCTCGTCCCCTCGTGGGCACACGTGGTGATGGGTGGTCTGGACTCCTGGAACTGCTCCCAGGGTGGAACGGGGTGCTAGAAAAACCTGGCCTGCTTGTGAGCAGGCATTCAGAAAATAAAAGCTATTTACCATCTTTTATCGCTTCATCATCTTTTCATTGCTTTCAGAATGAATAATCAATCAGGCTACTTTTAGCTATGCTAAGCTAAAGTAGGCTGTCTCATCCCAGCATGTGGGATCATATGCCACATGCTAATTTAGGCTAAAGTGCACTAGCATGTGGAACATTCCCCACTCATATAAAACTCTCAAAAACATTCAAAATGTATATAGACCTTGTTCTTAACGTACAGCATATCAATACAATTATAAGTACTTCTGAAATGGTTCCTTCCTAGTTTTCATTTAACCAAATTGAGCTTGGGGTAGTTCGTGTATGACTCAGAATGAAGCTACGGTATCGTTATTAGCTTGTAGCATTATTAGCTTGTAGCATGGAGCTAACCATTTAAGCTATTTGACAAAACAGTCAATGTTGACAAACTCACCAAAACCGCAGGCTACTTTAACTGCAACGCTTCTTCGGTTTTGCAACTGGGGGAATCTTTTATAACTGTTTGATAACTGGTTTTATCATGCTATCTCATCTCGTTATCTAGCTCTGTTCAACTGCGTGTTGAATCTGCTGGGATTGTGTCTGCATCTGCGCAGTAGCAAGACTCGCACGCCGTAAAGCAAAGCGTGGCTGTCGCGACATCTACCTCACTCACGTCATCTCACGTCATCTCACGTCATGATGCAATTAAAGGGCAATGCTGTAATTCAAAGGGACTTGGTACCCAATAATATTAACTACTTATGTTGCTACATAATAGCCTTAACTATTTATGTTCTTATTTAATGGCATTAACTATTTAAGTTCTTATAACTTAAATAGTTATGAATCTGAAACCTGGGTTACATCCTCCCCTTCTATCCTAATGTACGTCCCTGTGCATATTATCCCAGGACTACATTATCACAATCCTATGGGGTTCTGGGGAGTCGTGACTGGATTATTGTTACTAGTGGGTTTCCTAGTTGGGGATAAGTCAGGACTTTTGGAGGTTCTCTATGTCTTGTCGACCTTCTTGGGGGTTCATCTCTGACATCTCTTTCCTCTTCTCTTTCCACATTGTCTTGGACATTCTCCTGTCCATCTCTGACATCGCTTTCCTCTTCTCTTTCCACATTGTCTTGGACATTCTCCTGTCCATCTGGTTCGGTTTCTGGTTCATTCATGTTAGTATTGTTCTCCTCTGAATTCATAACTGGTAAGGTCTTCTCAGGTAGGTTGTTCTCTTCCTGATCCATGTCAGGTAAGTATTTCTCCCGATCCGCTGTATCTGGGTCAGGTAAACTGCCTTCAGTAGGTCTCACTGAGGATGGGATACCCTTATTCAGTGTTGTCGGGTCATCAGTTGTCCCTGGAGCTCCCTCAGGAAGAATGACTGCGTCTGAGGGGTCTTGCTCGACAGTGGGCACTGGAAAGGGTTGTGTTTCCACCACTAGGCCTCCATGGTCAAGTGAGATCAAGATAGTCATCATCTGGGTCTTCTCCCTCTGATTCATTCGAGCTTTCTTCTCTTGGGCTCTGTCGAGTTCTTGATCGCTTAGGTTTGTCTTTTACAGTAGGTCCATCTTCCTCAGGGGTAGTAGGAAGGAATCCGCAAGGTAGCAGTAAGTCTCGGTGGAGCGTTCGTAGTGGACCATCTCGGGTTTCAGGTCTCACTACATAGACTGGGACATTTCCAGTTTGTTTCACTACAATGTAGATATCTGCTTCCCACTGGTCTGCTAGCTTGTAGTTGCCTCTGATGCGGACGTTTCTGACGAGAACCCTGTCACAGGGTAGACTCAACAACTCGTTTGTCGAATCTTGCTTTGTTACGGTCCGCCGTCTTCTTTGCGTTTTCTGTAGCTACTCTGTAACTTGCTTCAAGGTGGGATCTCAGACTGCAGACGTACTGCGAGTGTGAGCCTGGCTGGTAGTTGACAGGTAAATTGAAGGCTATGTCCACAGGCAACCTTGGCTGTCGCCCGAACATCAGCTCATACGGGGTGAATCCAGTAGTGTCGTTCTTAGTACAGTTGTAGGCGTGTACTAGAGGTTTGACGTAGTCTCGCCAATGGCTTTTCTTCTGATTCTCCAGGGTGCCCAGCATATTAAGCAGGGTCCTGTTGAAGCGGTCAACTGGGTTTCCCCTTGGATGGTACGGGGTAGTTCGTATCTTTTTGATGCCGGCTAGCTCACACAGCTCTCTAATTGTGCGGGACTGGAAATCCGCACCTTGGTCGCTGTGAAGTTTCTCCGGGATACCATAGTGGACAATAAAGTGATCCCATAGGCATTTAGCGACTGTCCGCGCTTTTTGATTTGCGGTAGGGATCGCTATTGCGTATTTCGTAAAATGGTCCGTAATGACCAAGATGTCTTTTGTGTTACTGGAGTCTGGTTCCAAGCTGAGAAAGTCCATGCACAGCAACTCAAGTGGTCGTGTGGCTGTGATGTTCACCAACAGGGCAGCTTTCTCTTGTGGAACTTTACGCTGTACACATCAGTTGCAGGTCCTGATCTTTGTCTCTACTTCAGCTGACATTTTGGGCCAATAGAATCGCTTTCGGACGAGGTCTAGGGTTCGGTCCACGCCCATGTGGCCCATGTCATCGTGAAGGCTCTTTAAGACCATAGGTCTCAGGTCTTCAGGCAGCACAAGTTGATGATGGGTCTGTGCGCCTTCTTGTCTCTTCCGGTACAGGACTCCGTCCAATACTTCTAACCGGTTCCACTTCTCCTTGGAAGCTGTCTGGGATTGCACTTGGGTGGAGGGCAAGTGATACCACCGATGCATTGCTGGATGGTGTCTCCTTAGAGCCGTTGTCGATCACTTCGCAAACTAAGTGTCTTTCGCAGATGGCTCTAATGATGTCTTCACTCATGTTTTCGTGCTCTGGTTCAGGGAGGTGTCTTTTCGCAAACTGTTGTATTCTTTCCATCTCTTTTCTCGATATTGGGTCATCAGCTGGTCTGCTGTGTGGTCGTCTGGACAGCCCATCAGCATCTTGATTCTGTTTTCCAGCTCTGTATTGCAGCTGGAAATCGAAGGTTGATAGATCGGATAACCATCCGTAGCTTGGGGCATCAAGCTTAGCAGTGGTAAGGACATATGTCAGTGGGTTGCTATCAGTGACAGCGAGAAATGGTCTTCCATAGAGGTAATCCTGGAATTTCTCAATTACCGACCATTTTAAGGCAAGGAACTCCAATTTATGGGCAGGATACCTGGTTTCACATCTTGACAATCCGCGGCTTGCATAAGCGATGACACGCTTCTGTCCTTGCTGCTCCTGGTAGAGGGCGGCGCCGAGACCTAGTGTGCTTGCATCTGTGTGCAATATGTAGGACTGTTTGGGGTCGGCGAAACCGAGAACAGGGGCAGTTGTCAACTTTTCTATGATAGCGTCGAAAGCTGTCTGGCAAGCGGGGGTCCATCTGTCATTGAAGGGATCTTTAGGGTCGTAATACTTCTCGGTGTTCACTGTAGCTTTTCCGTGCTTCTTCGTTGGAGGGTATCCGGCAGTAAGTGCGTTGAGGGGTTTCACTATCTTTGAATAGTCTTTGATGAATCTACGGTAGTAACCGCAGAATCCTAGAAATGCTCTCAGTTCTTTCAGTTTGGTTGGCTTTGGCCAGGTTTTGAGTGCGGTTGTCTTTTCTGGGTCCGTTTCGACTCCTTTCTCAGACACTATGTGGCCTAGCTACCTTACGGAGGTCTGGAAGAATTTGCACTTTTCGGGTGATAGTTTTAGCCCATACTCTTTCAGATGGCTCAGGACTCGCATGAGTCTCTCCTCGTGGCTCGTGTTCCTCTAGCGTTGAAAAGAAAACGATCAGATCGTCCAGGAAAACGAGGGCTTGTTTCAAGTTCAGTTCTCCCACGCACCGCTCCATAAGCCTCTGGAATGTGCTTGGGGCATTTGTTATTCCTTGAGGCATCCTATTGAACTCAAAGAATCCCAACGGGCAGACAAATGCTGTCTTGTGCTTGTCCTTTTCTTCCATTTCGATCTGGTAAAAACCAGATTTGAGGTCTAGCACTGAGAACCATTTGGATCCAGTCAGTGCTGGAAAAGAATCCTCCAGGTTGGGCAGGGCGTATGAGTCCTTTACTGTTTGGAGGTTCAGTTTCCTGTATTCTATGCATAGTCTGACATCGCCGTTCTTCTTCCTGACGACTACAATTTGCGACGAGAAGTGTGATTCAGATTTTTGGATGACTTCAGTGTCAAGGAGCTGTTGAATGTGGTTGTGCACAGCTTCTATATCTTGAGGGTGTATAGGTCTTGCTCGATGTTTGAATGGCGTCTTGTCATTGAGATTTATGTGATGCTTTATCTTGTCAGTGCATCCAAAGTCAAGATCGTGGTGTGCGAAAACTTCTTGCATGGAGTTCAGTCATTCAGTTATCCTCTCTTTCCACTCTTGGGGTACTGGAGAGTCTCCAAAGTCAAACTTGAGCTTTGATTTTTGGTTAGGGTCTGTCGATAGTTCTGCGTCAAGTGTCTTGAGGGACACTCATGACTGCATGTATCTCGGCTATCACAACCTTCGGAGACAGGGTGATATCGTGGTCGGACTCGTTCTTGAGGATGACTGGTATACAATGTGGCAGTTTTCGTGGTAGCTCTGCTAAGCCATCTGATACCAGTATTCCACCTGGCAAGGCCGTTGACCTTGGGGACTCTATCATCACCCATCTTCCTGCGTTGGTTGCTCTGCAACTCACTAATCCCTCGAGGACTTTGGTCTGACCTGGAGCGATAGTTTCAGGGTCTTTGCTATGTAGTTTCACTTCGCCCATGCTGGAATCCGCAGACTGTTTATGTCTGGCTCCAAGGGTTTTCAAGACTACCTTGTAGCCGTATGGCAGGGATTGGTAGTTCTGAGATGTGGTGTCTGCGTACTGCTTGTACAGGATATCTAGGGCGTTTGTGCCTATCAGCGCTGATGACAGAGAGGAGCACATATCAGGCACAATCAGCGCTAGGGTGGGCGCTTCGATGTCTACTCCGAACATGCTCTTGGGAAACTTGATTGTAGTCTCGACGTAGCCGAAGTAAGGAATTTCCTGACCGTTGGCTCCTTCCACTTCAAGCAGGTCGTATAAGGAGTGGATGGGTAGATGAAACATGTTCTCTTGATAGAAGGAATTCGGGATCGTTGTCACTTGGGAGGTCTGTATCGAGTAAGCAGCTGCACTCTTTACCTTCTATGGTTACTTGTGCAGTGCATTTAGCTCCAACCAGTCCTTTTGGTAGGGCTACTTCTTTGGTATGGGAGGTCGAGCACATATTGGAGGCTCGCCACTTCCGTCTGGGACGTCTCTCTCGTGACTCAGTTCCCGCCTGTCCCTCAGCAGAAACTGTCTTTAGTTTAAATCAGGCTTGGAGGCTTTGTTTTCAGCGTCCCATGCATGCTGTTTCTCCTCTAGTAATTTCTTTTTCGAGACCACCAGAGAGGGGTTTGGTTCACTCTCGCAGTGGGGTCTTATGTGTCCATCTTCTCCACATCTGAAGCAATACCAGGGTCTTGGTCTATTGCTTGTGTAGTTCTTTGGGTTTGGAGTCTCTGACTTTTGGGACTTGGGAGTACCTCTGTCAGTCGTCGGCTTCGGTTTAACTGATGCCGGGGCTTCTTGCTTGGGAGCTGGCCTCGCTTGTCTTCTCTTGTTGTCGTTCGGTATTCTTGTGAGCTGTGTCTGTAGGTCTGCAACTAGAGCCTTTAAACTTTGGACTTCGGAGCTGGTGTCCGGAATCGGCTGTGAAGTGCATTCCTCTTCGCATTGGTTCCAGATGCCCTGGTAGTTACTCGATACCCTTGGCTTTGAAACGTTGAGGTACTGTCTCATGCGGCATTCTTTGGAAGAGCGCTTGTCTTCTGCTGTGCGGAGTAACAGGAGGAACTCTGCAAAGGCAGGTGGGTTTCTCTTCCTCTGTTCTAGCTGCAGCTCGGTTATCATGGTGTTGTCCCAGCAGCCTCTGATGAATTGTCTTAGAAGTTTCTGATCAAGGTCAGTTGCAGCTACTCCTCCTCTTCTGTAGGTGGTGTTCAGAATCACCTGTAGTCGTGGAAGGTAAGCTGAAGGTTTCTCTCCATTGTTTTGCATTGTATGGAGGAACTTTGCAAAAAGGTCATCTCCATCTTCAACGGTTCCGAAGGCGGAGTCGAGGATCTCCAGGTACATTCCTGGGGGACATTCAGGTGTCAGGTGTCTTATGATGTCAATGGCGGGTGCCATGAGGCTATCTAGGAGTTTCCAGGACTTGTGTAGATCAGACAATTTTGTGTCTTTGAGATGAAGCCCCACATTGGAACGCCATGTCTCGTAGTCTACTTCTCTGTCGGGCAGAGGTCTTCGCCCAGAGAAGAGTCTGAGTCTCAGTGATGCTTGGCTGTGCATGGCTGAGTCTTCGCTTCGTACTACGTGATCCACAATCATCTTTTGCACCTCAGGTGGGTTGACATCGGAGAGTCTCAGAGCAGGCCGTGCATTCTCTTGAGAGCGCGCTGGTGAAGGAGACCGGCTGTGCTCTTGTCGGACTTGCTGCCCTGGAATTGTTCTGGGTGAGGTGCTAGCTTGTGTTGCAGCATCTGGAACATGTTGGTCTGCCATTTCGAATAATTCCCCACCTGCTTCTTCGTCGAATAATTCCCCACCTGTTTCTTCGTCAGTTTGGGGTTCAGGATCGTTCAGGGTTAGGCTGTCGCCGATGGTGGAGAGTTCTCTCCTGAGGACTTCCGCGAGGTCTTCGCCACTCAGTTTCGCTATCTCTTTTAGGTCTGAGAGATAAGTCTGTGTAGCCGTCTTGCTGACTACAGGTACGTAAACGCTGGCTAAGTCTCTTATGAGGTAACTAGTAGCGTTGGCCGTGTTTAGTCGGTAATTGGAAAGTGCTTGCACGGCTTCGCTACTTTCGTATTCTATAATAACACGTGGTTCTGGCTCTGACTCTGAAGGGTCTACGAGGAGCTTTCTCCGAATGGAGCCGTGTTTTACCAGAAGGTCATTCAGTTCATCGTCAGTGGTAATATCGGTTATACCGCTGACTATGACCGAATTAGGGATTTTCACGCTGCTAGTTTGAACTACGTCCATCGCTACACGCTATTTAAGTTTCTGACTTAAAGACTGGTCCTCTTAATTGTGATATACTCCTCCTGGCTGGCTCGCCAAAATTTATGTAGCACTTGTGTCACCTACTTGTAACAGCTGTTCGCCACGGGCACAGTTCTAGGTACGAAACGAGGAGAGGAGTAATATGCACAATTTAAGAATGGTGGACCAGAGACAGAATTATAACAATAACCGGTGTTTATTCAATGCGCGCTAGCTAGACATACATAATACATACAGACGTAAACGGTAGTGGTGAAGTATCCCTTTCAGGTTATTTCAATAACCTCTCCTTTAAGGAGGGTTAGTTCGATATCAAGTCCTAGATTGATTAGATCAACACATTAGGTTTGGTTCAGACGTCTCTGGGGTTATCTCTAGCTAAAAGCTAGATTCAAGATTGGATATTGGATGTATCCTTTTATCACCAGTAAACTCTATTTCAGTTTATCATTTCAATGGGTAAATGTTTAAACATATCAATTTAAACCTTTAAATGTGCAGGGAACGCAAGTACCTTACTAGGTGAAATGCTCCTTTAAACTCTTCCTTTGAAGGTGTAACACAACAAAAGTACCAAATGGAATATTCTAGGTTATGGGAATGCAAATACCTTATTAGGTGAAATTACCCTTTAAACCTTCTTTCTTTACAGGAGAACCATCAGTGATTCAACTATAATCAATGTCATCAATGGGATTCAAGTATCTTATTGGGTACATTGACCCTTTAACTCGTCCTCTTTACAAGAGAACATCAGTAGATCAGGTATCTTACTGGCCGTATTTACCCTTTAAGTTTCCCTTCTTATAGGAGAATATCAATAGTTCAAGTATCTTATCAGTGGTTCAAGTATCTTATGGGTGTAATTACCCTTTAAGTCTCTCTTCTTGATTCTAGTGTACCCATATATCAAATCAAATCAAATCAAATACAAAATATAATATCAAAGTAACAAAAGGTGAACGGGGTCGAAGTCCTTGGAATGTCCTTGTGTTCAGGTCAGTTCAATCCGTGGAAGTTCTTATGATTCAAGTTAAGCCAGTTCAATCCTACCGGACTGTTGAGGTAACAGGAGTTGGGCAACAGGGGTATTCGAATCAGGCTGGCATTAGCCTTGAGCTATATCAGAGGTTCAGTGGGTTGGCTCGCCATCTTGCATCGTCTGGCACACCGCCTCGTCCCCTCATGGGCACACGTGGTGATGGGTGGTCTGGACTCCTGGAACTGCTCCCAGGGTGGAACGGGGTGCTAGAAAAACCTGGCCTGCTTGTGAGCAGGCATTCAGAAAATAAAAGCTATTTACCATCTTTTATCGCTTCATCATCTTTTCATTGCTTTCAGAATGAATAATCAATCAGGCTACTTTTAGCTATGCTAAGCTAAAGTAGGCTGTCTCATCCCAGCACGTGGGATCATATGCCACATGCTAATTTAGGCTAAAGTGCACTAGCATGTGGAACATTCCCTACTCATATAAAACTCTCAAAAACATTCAAAATGTATATAGACCCTGTTCTTAACGTACAGCATATCAATACAATTATAAGTACTTCTGAAATGGTTCCTTCCTAGTTTTCATTTAACCAAATTGAGCTTGGGGTAGTTCGTGTATGACTCAGAATGAAGCTACGGTATCGTTATTAGCTTGTAGCATTATTAGCTTGTAGCATGGACCTAACCATTTAAGCTATTCGACAAAACAGTCAATGTTGACAAACTCACCAAAACCGCAGGCTACTTTAACTGCAACGCTTCTTCGGTTTTGCAACTGGGGGAATCTTTTATAACTGTTTGATAACTGGTTTTATCATGCTATCTCATCTCGTTATCTAGCTCTGTTCAACTGCGTGCTGAATCTACGGGGATTGTGTCTGCATCTGCGCAGTAGCAAGACTTGCGCGCCGTAAAGCAAAACGTGGCTGTTGCGACATCTACTTCACTCACGTCATCTCACGTCATCTCACGTCATGACGCAATTAAAGGGCAATGCTGTAATTCAAAGGGACTTGGTACCCAATAATATTAACTACTTATGTTCCTACATAATAGCCTTAACTATTTATGTTCTTATTCAATGGCATTAACTATTTATGTTCTTATAACTTAAATAGTTATGAATCTGAAACCTGGGTTACACACACAGTCCTCAGTAGATGCCGTGTGCGTGCGGTAGGTCAGGCAGGTCAGAGCGAGGTCACGTGGGCTACCAAAGAGCAGTATGGAGGGTGATGAAGAGAGGTAATGCTATGTGTTCAATAGCTGTCCGTTGTAAACTATGACTACTTGGAGCATAAAAAAACGACGCTGACAGGGAAGCCTCTACCGGTGTCAGTGATGGATGTAAACAAAACAACAGAAACTGGATCTGAGATCAGGGCTAACAGAAGGTCTGAAGAAGGCCGTCGCTGGGTATATCGACGAGGAGATGTTACCTATTTCCACGGTTGACTCGCGCTCATTTCGACGCATCATAGAGAAAATACCCACAAAGAACAATGTCAAGCTGCCAACAGAGAAAGACGTTTGCTGGCTACCTCCAGAGAGAGCTCATTTGAACGCCACACTCACAGAGAGAGAGAGAGAGCGGGGGGGGGGGGGGGGGGGGGGGGGGGGGGGTTGTAAGCCAAAGTAATGAGTAACGTAACTAGCAACTAATTATTTTATTGGATTGATTGGACTTTGATACAAAGTAACCAGTAAAGTAATTTTGATTACTTTTTAAAGGAGTAATCAGTAATAAGTACACAGTACATTTTACTCAAACTGAGTACATTTTACTCAAACTGAGTAAAATTGTACTCACTTGGGCTCAAATGGACTCAGTTTGAGTAAAATTTACTCTGCGAAATTTACTGTGTAACTAATTTCACTTCCTGAGTAATTTTCCCAACACTGGTTATATATATATATATATTGTGATGAGCGGTGTTCAGACTTGCGGTTAAAAAACAAACAAATTCGAATGTCCACACAAGAGCAATATCAATCAATACGAATATTTATTGATTATGGGCAGAATTCAGTTCGATGGGCAAAGAGAAGATCTCTCTCTCAATACAACAACCTCACCTTCACTCAACTTACCTCTGACTATAACCTATAGTGTATTTGTAGTGTGTGTGTCTGGGGTGTGTGCACGTGAGATGTGGGTGAACTAATGATGCACAGGTGTGTTCTATCAGTACTAATCAGCTATACGTAATTGTTTCTACTCCTTCCGTGGCAATAATATCTCCTGTCCTTCACATATCCATGAGAGGGGGGGGGGGTGATATCTGCCACAATACACAGTAGTATACAGTATCCAACTCTTATGTTGAGGTTGTGACTTTCATTATCTGTTCCTGTCCCTTTGGGTGGACTTGATTTGGTCCTCTACGCTAGCAAGCCCTGACCAAGCATAAAGCTCCTTTGTCTGATTATGTTCTGTGTTAAAGGAACATGCCAACATTATGGGAAATGCGCCAACTGTCTTCTCCAGAGTCAGACAAGAAGATAGATACCAATTTCCTCTCTGTGTGTTGAGTATAAATCTGGCAGCAAGCTAGCCTAGCTTAGTACAAATGAATGGAAGCGGATACGGATCAGCTAGCATAGCTTAAATTTGTATCCACTTCCATTAATTTGTGCTAAGCTAGGCTAGCTTGCAGCCGGATAGCTTTCTACTGAACGCACAGAGAGGAAATCAATATCTATCTTCTCCCATGATGTTGGTGTGTTCCTTTAACACATGTTATCTAGAGGTGTACAAAAACTTTTATTCATATAAGAATCGTGATTCACAAATTCAATTCACAAATTCCAAAAATAAATTTTCTTTTTTTGCTTTACTTTGTTATTGCAGAAAATTGTGTTGGTAGGCGAGTGCATTGACCTCGAGAATTGAAAATCTAGAATCAATTTTGAAAAGGAATCGTGACCCCAACAATCTAAATTGAATCGAATTGTGAGATTTCCCAACTCGTGCTCCCCTAGTGTCATCCTCTAACCGACTTCACGTAACCTTTGGCCCGGGGAGGAGACCAGACACTTCACCATCCACCAACCACACCACTCCATCAGCCATCATCACCAATCAGGGACGAGGGGGCTTGAAAGCCCTCCAATCAAATCAGCTCCAGGATGGAGTGCTTGGGTGAAGAGGACAGGTCAGGCTTTAAAACTCAGACCCTGGAACCTCACAGGAGTAGATCATACATTTTCTCCCTCATGCAGACCAAAAAAGTTTAATTAGCTAAAAGGAAACCCACTTGTTGACAGTTCAACGTGAATACATTGACATTTAGTCATTTAGCTGAACACTTTTATCCAAAGTGACTTACAAGTTGTGTACAACAAGTCAGCAGGAAGGGTACACCTCTGACAGCTAAGTAAGATTGTTCATCAAACAGTGTCGTACTTGAGTGCTACAGACTTGACTGAATATTAGTATAGTAGGTATGCAATAATACTAAGCAAGGTAGATTCCTGAGTAGCAGAGTCCATACTATATACAGTACAAGGTTAGTATTATGTCAAAAGGCAAATGCATGAGAAAAACAATGATCTATTCAGGGGTTCCCTTACGACTATCAATACATTCTACACACACTCTATATTCACCCCACCCACCCCTTTTCTCTCTCTTCTTTTAGCTTTCTCTTTGTAGTCACTCACCCTTCCCCCCTCTCTCCCTCACTGTATCTCTGCCTCTTCCTCAGTCTCTCTCCTCCATCACCCCCCCTCTCTCTCTCTCGCTCCCCCCCCTCTCTCTCTCTCTCTCTCTCTCTGGCCTATTTCTGGGAGTGTGATGGGGGGGAGTGGTAGTTGAACAGAGCCGGGAAGAACAGAACAAAGTGCTGGCAGGATTAGCAGCTCTGGAAGGGGAGAAACAGGGAGACAGAAGAGTGAGAGAGTGAGCACAGCAGGGTGGCGGAGATCAGGCCTGACTGAGACACCTGTATTCGAGACGGTGACAAGAGTCCTATAGAGCCTACTCATGAATATGGAGTTGAGAGAGTGAAGGGGAGGGGGGGGGGGCACAGAACAACTGAATCAAGGGAACAATGCAGTGCAACCTCATGTGCACTCATCCATTGGGTGATTCTGATTGGACTGGCCTTCTGACGAGATGATGACAAACACACGAACCGCATCGTCCTTATTTGAGAGATGCCCGGAAGACGTAGTTTTCGTTAAATCTAAATAAAGTGAGCACTGTATATAACGGTGTGTGTGTGTGTGTGTGTGTGTGTGTGTGTGTGTGTGCCTTCCTTGGTCTCAGGAGTCAGGAGTCGGACCCCTGTTCTGCAGCTGTGTGCGCTGTACAAGTGTCAGGCATCCCAGCAAAAGCCTGTAGGGGGCCTCCTTTTCCTACCGTCCCGTGTGCGTGCCTGCCCATGGGATTCTCCAGCTGCACTGACCCCGTCCACCCTCCCTCAGTCAGACAGGCTGACAGCGCCTCCTCCCTCCCCCGACCTGAGCGGCATGGTCCAGGGGTCAGCCAGCTGGGAGCACCCCTGACTAGAAACGTCCATTTAATTAAGTGAACGATACCCAACGAAGTGAACTGCCTCAGATGAATGCGACCGCGGAGAGATGACCCCGCGCACCTGGAGGCACTTAGCATATATAATGCATCTGCCATTGTATTTATTAATAATGAGGATATTGAATAGACAACAAAGTGTCTGTTAAGACTGTTATAATGTTTTTCCAGCAGAGGTTACAGTAACTGTCAATAGGTATATGATGCCGTAAGCCTATAGGTTTTGTTTGAGGGCTCTGATTTTGGTGGCATTACAATATCAATATTATGATAAGGAGTCAGGAGATAATAAAGGGCAGAGAAGAGAGAGAGAGTATATGATAATGATGATGATGATGATGATGATTATGATGATGATGATGATGATGATGTCAAAAGATGATGATTTATAAGACCCCCCTAGGGGTTGGGAAACAAGCCCATTAATCTCCTATCTCACTCTCTCTCTCCCTCTCTCTCGCTCCCTCCACCCCTCCCTCCCTCCCTCCCTCTCCAAGGGACGCGGCTTTGGACGACGGAGAAAAACAGGACTTGTTTTCTTTTTCTACCGGTGGAGAATTGGCCACATTAAACGTAATCATGTTGTTGTCGTCGTTATGTCACCCTCACATCTGTCCCACGGGTGATTGGCCGGGATACCTCCGCCGTGCCTTCTGACGGTGTGAGTGAAAGGCTCCGGTGGAGTACCGTCCGTCAGCACCGCGCGCACTGAGCACCGGGCCACCGCGGCGTCCCCGGAGCGGACAACTTTCGTGAACAATGCGAGGAAGTTTGTCAGGTCAAGCGGGACGCCGACTGTTGAAGGTAGGCATGTTTCTCCTCCGTTGAAAGTGTGTTTTGGAACGACAGACTCCCGTGTCTCTGAATCGAGTCTGTCCTCACAAACCAGCTGTTGCACAGTTGCGCGTGCGTCCGAGATGAGCGGTGCCATCGTGTCCTGCGCTTTTTCGGGGGAATAAATAGGATAACATGGTTAACATTGATATTATTTAGCACAGCTTATATTAACAGAGTTTCCTTTAACGGTTTGAAATGACAAATGCGACATGTTGACTGAGAAACCCAACGTGTAGGCAACTCAAAATATGAAAATATGGTTTGCTTTTTAATTTTTATCAAAGCGAATTTCCCTTACCATACATATTCTATTACAGCCCATGGCGAACTGAAATGGTTATTTGTTTATTTTAATCGCTTTCTTCACTCGGGCGATGTTTGGGTTATTTATTTGATCTGTATTTCCTGTAAGCATTTTCCATATTCCATGCAGTGATGTTTACTGGACGAGGGTATGGATTTTTTCCTCACACCAAAACAAGGCATTTTGAAGTGTATAATAGGAGTATGTTTTAAGTTTGGTTGCATGTTGCATGCAGCATCATCTTGCTAGAGCCATAGCATAAGGGGAGACATGAGGTTACCTGCCTGTACTGTACCCCATGTTGGACACCCCACCCCACCCGACCCGCGCGCACACACACACAAAAGGAAAATACAAACATTCTAAATCATTTGAATTGTTTCAGGGTCGAACACGGTATATAGAGCCTGCATTTTTATATTTTCCTTCAGATCAACTCCAGCTTAGTGCATAGCCTACATGTGGAGATGAGTGAGTGCATGAGATTGTCACTGAACCCTTGCACTGAGGAACCATAAATCCGTTTGACATGTTTGACAGCCCATGTGTTAGCAGTTGTGATCAAGTTAACATCACCTGGAGTGTGAATGTGATATATCACAGGAAACGACTCAATCTCGACTGTCTTTAACTATGAATAAACAAACACAAAACTCTAATTTATCCTTTTTAGATAATACTCAACCTCTACCGTCTTATATGAATGAACACAACACTCTAACTTCCATCTTTAGATAATAAACTCAATCTCTATGTCTTTAACTATGAATGAACACACCACTCTAACTCACCATAATAAAGTACTCAACCTCTACTGTCTTTAACTATGAATGAACACAACACTCTAACTTACCATCTTTAGACAATAAAGTACTCAACCTCGCCTGTCTTTAACTATATGAATGAACACAACACTCTAACTTACCATCTTTAGACAATAAAGTACCTCTATTGTATTTATGAGTGAACACAACACTCTAACTTTTCATCTTTAGATAATAAAGTACTCAACCTCTATTGTCTTCAACTATGAATGAACACAACACTCTAACTTACCATCTTTAGATAATAAAGTACTCAACCTCTACTGTCTTCAACTATGAATGAACACAACACTCTAACTTACCATATTTAGATAATAAAGTACTCAACCTCTACTGTCTTCAACTATGAATGAACACAACACTCTAACTTACCATCTTTAGATAATAAAGTACTCAACCTCTACTGTCTTCAACCAACTATGAATGAACACAACACTCTAACTTACCATCTTTAGTAAAGTTTGAAAACATTGCTCCTCTGAGAACTTTAATATGGACTTATGGTTCTTCTGTGGTACTCAGGTCAGTTCATCTACGTCCCCCCCCTACCCCACCATCCATACATCCTCCCAACATGAACATCCCACCTTGCCAACCCAGGTCACATTCCCTATGGCAGAGTATAGGCTACCCTCTAAAACTGTCTTTCTGACTCATGCCCCACCCTTCACTGGCCCCTATTAACACTGTGGAGGCGCCCAACAGTGTCCCTGTCCACATATAGGCTACAGGGTTAGGGTTAGCGAGCCCTTCGCTGGGGAATGACCTCTGGCTGCGTATATGGAATCTTGCAGCCCCGGGGAATTACAGGTTACGGCCGAGCTTCACGGAGTGTGTTTCACCACACGTCTCCTCACGGAATGCCGTAAGAGGATACTTTCATAACAATCAATGTATATCGCTGGTGAACGTTGCCCCGCTGTGCTCCGAGCCGCTTCTGTGTCTTGCCGCATACCATGCATTTAAGATTTTAGAGTTGAACATAGATCTTAATTATAGATTTTTAGGAAAACATCCCAGACTTTCTTTTAAATCCAGGCCATATTTAAAGATTTGATTAGATTAGATTAAAATCTATCATCATCAGTACAGTACTGTACAGTACAGTAGGGGCGACAGTGGCTCAGGAGGTAGATCAGTCGTCTGTTAATCCGGAGGTTCCCGGTTCGATTCTCGCTCCTCCCGGGCAGCCTGTTGAAGTGTCCTTGAGCAAGACACTTAACCCCGAATTGCTCCCGATGAGCAGGTCGGCACCTTGCATGGTTGCCTCCACCGTCGGTGTGTGAATGTGTGAGTGAATGGGTAAAATGTGAGGAACAAATTGTAAAGCGCTTTGGATAAAAACGCTATATAAATGCAGCCATTTATCATTTACAGTACAACAAAAAGAAGTTTGGCATCCAACCAGAGTGCAAATGTAGCAGTAATGTGCAACAGCAATATACAATGTACAGGTGGTTAAACTGGGTACAAAATATACAAATTAGTACTACTGAGTAGTGCTAATCAGATGTATGTACAGAGTTGTAGTATAATAAATAACGATAGTATGACTACTATTGGGGCGACAGTGGCTCAGGAGCGGTCATCTGGTAGTCGGAAGGGTCCCGGTTCGATTCCCGCTCCTCCCGGGCAGCGTGTCGATGACATTTAACTCCTAATTGCTCTCGATGAGCAGGTTGACACCTTGCATGGTTGCCTCCGCCGTCGGTGTGTGAATGTGTGAGTGAATGGGTGAATGTGAGGAACAAAGATTGTAAAGCGCTTTGGATAAAAACGCTAAATAAATGCACCATTTACCATGTCTGGCATGATGTTGACTAGTGAAGAGCATAATTTCATTGGGGGGTCGGGGCGTGGGGTAACAATATCTATGTAACACGGTTGGAACCTCGCAATAATAGTAGCCTCTTGGTGTTAAATACCCCCGCTTTGCCACCTGAATAGAGGCCTTGCATGGAATGTTTGTGTAATTATCTGTCTTCCAACATGGCTGCCTGTAACCGTTTAAAAATACTTTAAAAAGAAAAGGCCTATACAGCATGCATCAGGTGAAACAATGGACAGGTATGAGTGTGCCACTGCAACTTGTTTACAAGATCCAGTAATAAAACACCAATGTATTACATTCTTTACATTACATTTCCCTATATCAACTAGGGCTGGGCGATAAAACGATAACGATAACTATCGCGTAGGGGTGGACGGTATAAACGGTATACGGTATAAACGGTATGAATTTGCTCTACGGTATGGATTTTGACTATACCGTGTAACCGGTAGATAGCAATGACGTCATGTAACCACAGCGCAACTATTTCACTCGCATTTGCCCCTAAAAATAGATAGAATTAGTCATAGATAATAGATATGTGCGAACTGGAAAAGGTTATTTAGGAGGCTTCGCGCAGCCCCTACCGCACGCATGTAAACACGGGTCTAGTAGTCTAGTGGGACGGGACACGGGAGGACGGCGGCGTCTCCCTGAGCTAACATTAGCTTAGCTACCGTTACAAAATGACCCAGTCAACTATTCACTTTTAGTTTAATACATGATGAGGCATTGTCTAACCGAACGGTATCTAGTCGGCCAGCTACCGATAGCTCCTGACATCAACAAACGCTCCACAAAGTCTAGTAGAGACGTGTGTGCTACCTGTTAGCTGTTAGCTCACGTTAATGCAAGTTAGTTCACCGTTCAAAACGAAATGTCCCATTGAACTAAATAATTCACTGAGGCGTTGTATTAACGTTATATATCCGGCTAGCAGTAGCTACAGATAGCTCCTGATATCAATGTCTTATAACACTGATTCGATGCGTATTCGAGCTGAGGGCTTGCTGAGCACAGTTAAGTAACGTTATACCAATAGGGTCCAGGTGCAGCGCCGGAGAATCCTGGCCGTAGCTCTGCTCGAGGCTACTCGAGTATAGGTCCAGGTGCAGCTCCGGAGAAATCCTGGCCGTAGCTGGAGGCTACTAGAGTACACACAGACAGTGGAGCTTGTTGCGTGGTGGCGATGTCTCGCAGATAATACAAGTACAAGTCTAATTATATAATATATATATTTTATAAAAAAAAATAAAATTATATAAAATAAAATAATTTTTTTTTATCAAAAACGATGATACCGTGATATATACCGTTACCGTCTATGCTTCAAATTATACCGTGATATACATTTTAGACCATACCGTCCACCCCTACTATCGCGATAAATTATTTCCTCGAAATAAACATGAAACGTGGTCGCAAAGTTTCGATATATCGATTTTCCAAGCTTGGATATGAGCACACGCACTAACAACCAATCAGTGAAGGAGATGGCGACAGTGAAGGAAACCCGCGGTGCACCTCTGGGTAGTAAACAAGGCTGGCTAGGATCATTAGCTTGCACGCCGCTATTTTATAGTTTACGTGCCGAGTGGGTGTGTGGCGTGAATTCTGAGGCCACGGTTAGAGTAGTGTGGGGTATGTGGTGGACGTCGTTGCAATGTATTGGGGCGTAACAGAGTATTTTAGTGTGATAGTTAGTACATTGGAAACAAGGCTGGCTAGGATAATTAGCTTGCACGCCGCTATTTTATAGTTTACGTGCCGAGTGGGTGTGTGGCGTGAATTCTGAGGCCACGGTTAGAGTAGTGTGGGGTATGCGGTGGACGTCGTTGCAATGTATTGGGGCGGAACGGAGTATTTTAGGGTGATTTTAGTACATTGTCATGGTATACACCACTTGCTCTGGCTAACTGTGTTCCATTCTTATAATGCATATGATCCAGTGGCGGTAGGTTGCCCCCTGGTGGAATATAATAATCTATGCACTGGGGTAGAAGAACGTGCGCGGACTGATGGCGTGTTGCTTTTTAACAGTGGAGCAGTGCAAGAATGTGACAATTTGACCATGTGACCGCGGCAACGCGGGAGAGCGGCAGTGCGGAAATAGGCTGTCTATTGCCATTCTCTAAGACAAACGCTAACCTTAACCAGCTCCTTAACAGCGCCTAAACTTAACCGTTCTAACCTTAACCAACTCCGAAACAATGCCTAACCTTAACCTTAACCTTAACCATGCCTAACCTTAACCGGCGAAAGAATACACGTTAAAAAAAAAAAATTGATGGGATTCGAACTTGTCAACAACGCTGCCAGGTGAGCTGAGCCAGGTGAGCTGAGCGCCGAATGAAAATCATGGCGGATTAGGGCGGTTACATAATGCCGCAAGCTCTGCCGCTCCGCTCTGCGGTTGCCGCACCTGCCGCGGGGCGTGTCGCAGCCAATCAGGGAAAACGCGGAAGCAACGGCAGCACTGCTCCGCTGTTATTAAGCAATAGGCGGACTGATGACGACATCAACTCGAGACATTCGCAGCAGCAAAACAAGTCTATTAATAGCCCGTCCATCGGCGCCGGGCATTAGAAGTTAATTAAACTTGACAGAAATGATATAGACGATAATTATCGATATCGAGTTATATGAAAATAATTTTATAATTTTATCGCGATAACGTTTTTGGCCATATCGCCCAGCCCTAATATCAACCCATAGTCACCGTTGTTTTACACATAGAAACTGTTACTTCCAAGTTCCAACATGAAGGGAGAAAAGGTCTTCTAAACATGCTATGAAAGGCCTCTACTGGTTCCTTTTCAGGTGGCAGCGTGGATAAGACTGGTGTTTAACACTTTGGATGCCAGCCACGACATAACACATGTTATCAGCCCGCCCCCTGAATGCCCACCACGACAATTAGCGTGAATTTTCTTTTATTAGCGGTCTGAATTCATATTTCATCAACCGAGTCTACCGTTGGGAAACCAGCCCCATCAGGAGCTCAGATGTGGAAAAAAGCGCCCCTATCGTCTCCCAGATGGTAATGCACCCATTTGGAATGGACTCAATGAAAATGGATGAGAAAAAAAAAATCCGGAATCCACATTTTACTTCTCACGCATGTAACCGGAGATGATCCCAGTCATTGTGGACCATCAGAACAGTGTGTAATATGTGTTTACAGTATGTAGCGTTGGATTAATAAAAGGATCGATTTTTGGAATGGCGATCAGGAATTGGAATAATCTTTTTGGATAACATCTGATCTCAGGTAAGGAATCTATTTTACCAGTCTTAGGATAATCAGACCTGTTTTCACGGAGATATAAGCTTTTCCCCTATGTGTGATGTGGCTGTTTGGTTGTGCGAGCAATAAGGAAATATATCAGATCAGATATCAGATCGCCTATATAGCGTGCATACGTACACATATACTATCGATAATCTAGCGTTTATTTGAAAACGATTCATAAATAGGCCGAAAATGAGCGTTTTTGTGTATTTTAGAATATTCCGTTTATTATGGAATATATTTTCCTTGAAAACAAGGGCTTTTCAAGATGCTATAAAACGGAAAAATGAACCGATAAAAAAACAATCCGCTTCGACAATGTTGACTGGAAAATGAGTCATTGATAAGCGACGGGCAGATTAGACACATAGCCATAATTTAAAACATAGATTAGGCGATATTAACGCTAACATTGAAGTGGATGGTGGGCATTCAAGCACTAAATCGTGCGCCCCCTGCTGGCACTGAAAGAGTTAATAAGGTGTTTTATCATAAATCGATCAATACAGACCGTATTAATTAATGTTGTGTTTCTTTTTCAAATGTAGCCAAGAGTAAAGACCCTAACCATATCAAAACAGCAGTCAAAGTGTATATTTTCAGCACTATATTTGTTTACCAATGTTTTAATTTTTTTTTCGAAAATATGAATTTATCGGAATAATGCAAATTCTATCTCTCTTTTATCGTAAAACGAGAGGAAATGACTAAATCCAGATTTAACACTGCCATTGGAAGGAGGAGCTTTTTACCTATCCATAGATGTATGACCCTAATAAGGTCATTTATAGTTCATAATTCAATTTTGAATGTATAATTCAAATGGATTATAATTCAGTACTGTATCTACAAATCATTGTTTAATCATCTTCCCTTTTCATTTGCTTAGATCTTTTGTACACTTGATCTCAAGAAGATGCTGAATGAGCTCAGTGAGCGAAATCAGAAGAACCTCAATGTTAGCATGGTGTTAATCACCGGCAAAGATGCAAAAAAAAAAATCGTAATTTATATTCTCCTTTGTTTCATCACAATTTACTCAAGCCTAGTAACAGACACAATATTTCTGACACTGGGAATACATTCCCAGAGGTCCATAGATGTTCCTAGATACCAAGAACATGCAAATTGACCTTGTAGAAGTGGAGCAATCTTCCATTCACTTGGGCATATACTTTTAGGGCGACATTTCTGAAAATAGGGCTGCAGCTTAACAGGTTAACGTTCGGGGTCACACGGTGCCACTGAGCGGAGGGTTTAGAGGACCAAGGTGCCGAGTGTGGAGCGCTGCCAGTAACTCCTGACCACCGGCTATATATACAGAGTCTAAACATTCAATACAGTGCATCGAAATCACAAACTGTATCAACGATTCTAATCCTTTCAGCGTAGAGTGGGAGTGAGGCAGGATTTTATCTGGCTCCCCCTTGCATCACAGTTTATTCACTACCAATAACATGCACTCACACTTAGGGCGGCTACGTGGCGTAGTGGGCAAGGCGTTCACCACGAATGCGGAGACGCTGGGCTCGCCTGTTCGAGCCCAGCGCTCCACATTGCTTTCAGTTTAGCTGGTCGTTCATACTAATACACATTGGCCGTATTAGGGGGTGGGAAACTGATGGGTGGGGATCGGGCGTTGTGGACAGCGACTCCTACAGGTCAGTTGGTGCGCCTGCGCAGTAGAATCAGGAAGTGTCGGGGGCAGCGTGAGCCTCCCACGCGTTACTCCTCGCCACTGAGAGATCGAGCTGCGCAGGTGAAAAGATGCGACTGCTGTTACCTCAAGTACCGGAGGGGATTTGTGCTATGTATGACTTAGTCCACATTGCAGCCGGCTTGTGGGAGGCAAGAAACAGCGTTCGAGACAGGGGAGGGTTGAATTGGATGATACGAAATTGGGATGGGAGAAAATATAGAAAATGGGAGAAAAAGTGGATACAAAAAAAAACATGCACTCACACTTTTGTTTTCATAGCATATAATGTGAGGGTCACGTCAGATAGCCACACTTTACCATTGTCCAGACTCCAGAGAGGGGGAGTGCAGGTAAAGTCTATTTGCCTGGCTGGAGGGGGGCGGGGTGACATTAACTAAGAAATTATTATTATTTAATAGGCTATGCTATATATAGAGTTACGCTGGTTGTTGTGGGGTTATTTCATATTTAGAAATAACAGTGTTAACTAGTATTAGTAAACAATTCTTTAAATGGGAAACTTTATTTTTTCCTCCCCATTTGTTACGCCCCCTCTGGGTGGTGGCGCCCTTAGCATTTGCCTATACTGCCTATGCCAAAAACCGTCTCTGACTACAAAGTATGCACACACTAGGGCTGCACGATTTTGGGAAATAATCTAATTGCGATTTTTCTGACCGATATTGCGATTGTGATTAAATTTGCGATTATAATAATAATTGTTTTTAAACAGCCCCACAGAGGTTTATTGTAAAATGCGGCTTGCATCTGGCCTACACGGTGGGTCTGTTCGGGACACCAAGCCTGAAAATGTTTCTTTTTACCTGGGAATCGACACCGGTACCCAACGGTACCTTTTTTTCTGTACTTTACTCTCCCTCTCTGAAGTCTAAACTTCACAACACACAATCTAAAACCCCTTACCTCCCTCTCCCAAACCGTTCCTACAACACATACATTTAATAAAAAAAATAACTTTAAAAAAAAATAATAATAATATTTGCGACTTTTTATTTTTTGCGATTTGCTAATTGCATCATTTCAAATCGCGATTTCGATTTAAAATCGATTAATCGTTCAGCCCTAGACACACACACACATTTCTTCTAAGCCATATATGTTAGACAGCTTGTATACATACATGTATAATATATAATTAGAGCTCTGTAGTATGAATACATTTGAATGCATTAAGAATCATGAAAACAATCTAAATGTGACCTCAAAATGGAAATTCATATATAATCTGAAAATGTGTGTATTGTTACAGCCCTCAGTTTCACAGATGGCTTTAGTATTGATTGACTATTGAGCAACTTAGCTCTGTGCTGCACCCTCTCACCAGGCTCCAATATAAACCAATGCTTTATTGAGGAAGCGGTTGCAAACCGTATATCGTGTCAAAAGTTATTGTACAGTAAATGTACAATATGTACAGTAATAGATGTAGAAAAAATATTTAAGTGTCAATGTAACATTCAAAAGTCATAAGTCAAAAGTCGAGGCCCTCATTTATCAACAGTTCTTAGAAAGTGTTCTACTTTTGTTCGTAAGCACAGAATTTAGAATGTGTGTACGCACAAAAAAATCGGGATTTATCACACGTGCGTAGACGTGTCCCACACACACCGGCAAGTACTCCGTGTTGATAAATGCCACTTGTTCTACGCTCCGCGCTCGTGCACGATTCTAAGTATTTGCATATAGCACCGCCCGTAATTAACCATATACGGTAATGGAACACCCCCATGAAATGTGGAAAAGTGGACTAAGCCGAGCGAAGCGTGTTATGGGAGAAATACGTGACAGGCTGACAGACATGTACACGTACGGTGATGTTGGATACGATATCTATTAACTTAAAGACCACATTAACTAATAAAGACCGTGCTGGAATATGACTGCCTTTTTCCGTTTTGTTCTATTAATACCCAGGGATTAAAGTTCTCCTCAATTTTATTCCAAATCGCGACGGATTTTCCGTCAATGTTCTACCTGCATATGATTTGTAGAGGCATACAATCTATTTTGTTGTCGGTATTAGGTAGCCTATATGAATTACATATAATAGCAGCCATAGCCTACATTATGCAACAGTAACATGCGCATATATAATATATCATATCATATTCCTATATGTTTCCCAGGAATCGTGGGGCTCTGGGGAATAAAGGTTGGGAAGACCCTGCTATCATAGCCTATCCTTTATAATGTTATAGGCTATTTCATTTACAGTTTACTCTATCAGCCTACCCAGCATGTAATACGTTCTTTGTTAGAACTCAACTCTGTATTATTTTGCGCATAGATTGCAGAAATACAGGAGCGTTTTGATTCATATTTAAAAGGCTTTGACACAAAACTAAATAAGTGGAATTTCGAAGCTGCAAGCAGAATACAAGTCATATCACCCACACGATATATGCTACCTGTATCCAGAGCATGTATGCTTTTCATTAATTTAAGACACATTTATTGCAAGGGTTTTGTATACACATAAACTCAACAAATAACCTCTGTTCTCTTTGCAATGCGTTTTAAATTCTTTCTTATACAGTAGGAAGGGGGAAGAACACTATATCGTGGGTGTTCATATGACTTGTATTCTGCTTACAGCTTCGAAATTCCACTTGTTTCGTTTAACAATGCCAAAGCCTTTTAAATATAATCAAAACTTTCCCGTATTTCTGCAATCTATGCGCCAAATAATAACAAGTTGAGTTACGCGGAGCGCAGTCAGTACACCCCGTATATTCCGATAACGCTATATATGAACCATGCTGCATTCATTCAGAAGGAAATACCTATTATTCCAAATGCTATTTATAGGGTTTTGACCATAATTACACTACTGTTGCTATTTTACAATTAACTATAATGAATTACGGGGGTCATACAGAACACGTCAGTCAAACTAATGAACGAAAGCTTATTTCCGCGTTGAAACTAATGCATGAAACTGATGAGAGCATATGCCGTCCGTCTGCAGTATCCATATTCTACCGCCGGGCGCCAGGTACGCATGCCCTGAGCTGAGCGTAAATATACGCACAGAGTCAAGTTCACGTTCAAATTGATAAGTCACACACTTTGCTTAGAAATGATCGTACGCACGGGTTACGCACATATCTGTGCGTACGCAACATTGATAAATGAGGGCCGAAGATTACCAGAGTTTGTACTATCACTGTGTGCTCAGTGAGGCAGTGAGGCACAGTTATGCGTTGTATAGTCTGATGGCTGTTGGAATGATGGACTTCCTGTGCCGTTCAGTGTTGCATCTATGTAGTCTTATTCTAGCACTGAATGTGCTCCTTCTATCAGCCAATTCTGTGTGTAATGGGTGGGAGGGGTTGTCCATGATGGGCGTGGAGCTTGGCAAGGCTCCCCTCTCTGACACCACCGCCAGAGAGTCCCGCTCCACCCCTACCATGTTACTGGCCTTCCTGACCAGCTTATCCCTGTTTGCGTCCCCCGCTCTCAGTCCGCTGCCCCAGCAGGTCACAGCGTACAAGAAGGCCCCCGCCACCACCGACTCATAGAACATCCTCAACATCCAACATCCCAACAAAATGACATGTATCATGGTTTCTGAAGGCTAAAACACTTTCCCCATTTGAAGCCTGGTGAGAGGATGCAACACAGTGTTTCAACAAGTTTCTCAATACTAAACAGATCAGTGAAATGATGTCTCTACTAGTCAACATCATGCCTGACAACATTTAAATATGGTCTGGGTTCAAAAAGAAAAGGAAAAAAGTTAACCCATCTTCTAAGACTTTGCTAGTTGACTACCGGTAAGTGTGAATTGATAGTACAGTAAGTAAGCAGTGGTCTGTCAGTTACACAATATATACTGTACATACTGAATATCGCAATGTGCACACTGTGGAGGACGCAATGGTTAAAACAGTTATCTGTATGACAGCGTAACTCTTACTAGTTACACTTCTGGCCAGTAGTAGTCATACTATCTTTATTTATTATACTACAACTCTGTACATAGTAGTACTAATTTGTATATTTTGTACCCAGTTTAATCACCTGTATTGTATATTGCTGTTGCACTTTACTGCTACATTTTCACTCTGGTTGGATGCCAAACTTATTTCCGTTGTACTGTACTTGTGCTGCATGATGACAATACATCTGTATCTAATCTAATCCAATCTAATCTAAGGACATTCATCCAAGTTTAATGTTGTGCTTTGAAATGGAGAACAGTGATAAACTGCCTTGAATCTCCTGGATCTCTTCTAGACGCCACCCCTCCTCCACACATTCATAGATGAACCCCCTGATTTTAGAGTGAGCAACATGCATTATTAATATCATGCTGGATCTTGGACTTAGACTTGATTAATAGTAGTATCTGAATACAATGGTGTCATGGTGAGTCAACCAGATTGTATTAAACAACGGCCTCATTTCCTTCCAGAACCTCCCTATCCTCCCTATCATTATTACAGTGATTAATTTTCCCCAAACTGAGCTAATGAAGTTAAAAGCTGCATATATCTGGTGAAATGATTGTGCTCCTGTATTTGTTCATATCACAATATGTATTTAAAAAAGAATCCTGCACATAATTTTCTACGTATTCCATAGGGTTTTAGTCAGAAATTCAAATGTAAATGTTTTTTGAGAAAGTGGCACAGTGTGTGGGTGTGAATTATTGTCTATTTAAGGCTTTTTGTGCGGATGTGATTAGATATAAGCTATAATGTGTAGTGGAAGTACCATAAAGCATAGGGTTCAGTGTGTGTGTGTGTGTGTGTGTGTGTGTGTGTGTGTGTGCGTGTGTGCGTGTGTGTGTGTGTGTGCGTGTGTGAATGTGTGTGTGTGCTTACATCTGAGCTGCCTATAGTGATTACTGACGTAATGGAGAGACAGTCCGGCCCTAGTCTGACCAGATGGCGTACTATCTGAATGTGGCACAAAAAAGGCTTCGTAAAAAAATAATGTAATACTTGTGTAAATGAGACAGGATTAATATGCACTGTGGGGGTAGAGTGGGAGGAGAGGAGATGAGAGGAGAGAAGAGGAGAAGAGAGGAGAGGAGAAGAGAGGATGGGAGGAGAGGAGAAGAGAGGAGAGGAGGGGAGGAGAGGAGAAGAGAGGAGAGGGGAGAAAGGGAGAGGAGAAGAGGAGAGGAGAAGAGAAGAGAGGAGAGAAAGGGAGAGGAGAAGATAGGAGGGGAGGAGAGGAGGAGAGGGGAGAAGGGGAGGATAGGAGAGGAAAATAAAAGAGTAGAAGAAAGGAGAGGAGAGAAGGGGAGGATAAGAGAGCAGAGGAGAGGAGAAGAAAAGAGAGGAGAGGAGAAGAGAGGAGAGAGGAGAGAATGAGAGGAGAGGGGAGCAGATGATAGGAGCGGGAAATAAAAGAGAGTAGAAGATGCCTGTAGGTAGGGATGAGGGTCGGTTTTACTACCATGCTAATACAGTAGGTATTAGTCATGTTACACATTAACAGATCTGTGGCGTGATGTGATATGTGTGATAATGTCTAAGGGCATTTGTGCTGCATGGTGGGCTGTGTGCTATATCATGAGGGGATGTAGAAAAGTAGCCAGATTACATGGGATACATCAGTCGGACGTCATCCTGGTTCATTTGTACAATCATTCTTTATTCCAGATCTTTGTCTGTCTGTGGGTTTTGTACAGCATGGCTTAGATTCTGCGTATAAATGTTGCTTAAAGCACGTTTTGATGGCCTTGTTCCACTGTATTGTGTCTGTGAACATTTGAAGACACCTGGTTTGATGGCACTTGAAAGCACTTGGCACTTGGAAGATTCAGCAATTATTATTGGTTCAAACAGGATAACATTTCGACAGAGTGTGTCTTCTTCAGAGTCAAACATGTGCTCCACAATTCATCTTTTGCACTGGTTTTGCGATGTTTGTTAGCTGAATTATGGATATTGGGTCTCATTCCCGAACGAAGTTACGACAAAATATTTCGGCCCATTTAAGACATATTAGGGCTGGGAGTGGCTTGGTCATTTACTGTACATTGGAGGGGGTTGATATAGATATAAACCTGCATTCCTTCGAATATATCATTAATCAATTAAACTTATATTGAAATACACTATATAGCCTATACACCAACACTGAAATGACAGTGGATAAATAAATAAGAACTAAAGCTAATCGGTGGAAATAGACTGCATTAATATTCCATAACAAGTCTTGTGTGCGCCTACGAATGAACAGTAGCCTATAGGCTTAATTATGGAATAATAAGCCATACTGCGTTCATTCATTACGCCCGCCGTAGGCTATATATATTATATGTCATTCATTCATTCATATACAGTACTGCGCGCGCGCGTGTGTGTGTGTGCGCGCGCTGCGGCAGGTGTGTACCGCAAGCTGTATATGATGCCAATACATTAATCTAATCTAGTTTTGATGGGTGCAAGCGTGATTACGAAACCTAGCCGCATTTCTCGGAGACGCTCTCTGATTGGCACTGACTGACGCTAGCTTTCGTAATCACACGGCTCGCAAGACTCGCAAAGCACTTCCGCCATTCCATTTCACACAGCTGCGTCACCAGTTGCCTTATAAGGAGCTATGGAGGCGTTGTTTTGTATGCAAATGAGCTGAACGGGAACGTGCTTCGAGTTTAAGACAGAATGCCATTCTCCAAGCAGATATCAGATAATATAATTTGTGCGACCTTTTCAGCCACTTAAGACATATTACCAGCACGTTCAGGACTCAGAGTGTACTTGTCATAGATTATGTCTCAGTGGTTCCAAGATAAGTCTTCCACAATATATCTTTGAAAAATTTTCGGGAATGAGACCCATTCTCTCTTTAGAAACAGGTTATTCTGTTATATTTTATAATGTTTGTTAGCTGAAGTATGGATATTCTCTCTTTGTAGTCTATATTCTCTCTGGTGTGTGGGCGAGAAGGGTTTATTGGTAGGAACAGTAATGGTGGCAATTAGCCTTTCAGATAGTAGAATTAGCCTTTCAGATAGTAGAATTAGCCTTTCAGATAGTAGAATTAGCCTTTCAGATAGTAGAATTAGCCTTCCAGACCCCAGGAAGAATAGCTGCCGCTAAGGCGTCAGCTAATGGGGATCCGTTTAAATAAACAAATAAACAAAGATAGTAGAAAAAGCCTTTCATATAATATAATTAGCCTTTCAGATAGTAGAATTAGCCTTTCAAATAGTAGAATTAGCCTTTCAGATAGTAGAATTAGCCTTTCAAATAGTAGAATTAGCCTTCCAGATAGTAGGAATAGCCTTTCAGATAGTAGAATTAGCCTTTCAGATAGTTGAATTAGCCTTTCAGATAGTAGAATTAGCCTTCCAGATAGTAGGAATAGCCTTTCAGATAGTATAATTAGCCTTTCAGATAGTTGAATTAGCCTTTCAGATAGTAGAATTAGCCTTCCAGATAGTAGGAATAGCCTTTCAGATAGTAGAATTAGCCTTCCAGATAGGAATAGCCTTTCAGATAGTATAATTAGCCTTTCAGATAGTTGAATTCGCTTTTCAGATAGTATAATTAGCCTTTCAGATTGTAGAATTAGCCTTTCAGATTGTAGAATCAGCCTTTCAGATTGTAGAATTCGCCTTTCAGATTGTAGAATCAGCCTTTCAGATTGTATAATTAGCCTTTCAGATAGTAGACAATGTGTTAATGCGCTTACCTTTTCCTAGAGCAAGGGATGGCTTAGAAACAAGTTTTTATGAGTAGACTGGGCAATTATGACAAAAATATAATGTCACGCTATTTTTCTTATTTTCTTATTCTTTTATAAGTATTTGTTTTTCTTCCAATACAAATTGGAATGCAATGTGATGATGGCCATGTCATGTCTGTTGGGTCTGGTGTGACTTTCAATTAGAAATAATCTATTCTCAACCAACTTTAATTAAAATTCGAATAGGGCTGGGCGATTCATTTAATTAAAATTTTGGCTTCCCACAATCACAAAAACAAGATAATCGAGATACAACGATTATTGTCATGTTGCTCTCTTTCCGTCTTGTGTTGTCTTGTGTTGTAAATGCAGAGCACCCTTCCTCGATGGCTCCACCCTTCACCCCCCCCCCCCCCCCCCCCCACGGTGCACTTCTCCAGTTACTTTGAACCGTCTTTGGTAACTTGTAGAAGATGACAGAAAGGCAGCCTTTGGTCGAGAAAGAAAGGTAAAACAAATTCAAATTTGTCATATGATTAATCCTGTTTAATAATCGTGATTATCAAGCAGCCCTAATTTATAATACTGCTGCAATGTGCAATTTCTACATATAATAAAATGAAACAATGGAATATAGTTAACAGCAACACCTAATGTACCTTTGCCTGGTTACATGATGGTACATCTTAATGGGGTAGGCATTTCCTGTGCATGTGTGTGTGTATGCATATGTTTCAACTAATATTCAAACTGTGTAATACTAAATATGATGTATTTTCAGCTAATATGTTACAGCTAATACACCAGATGTGGTTGTTGTTGATGAGGACAGTAGAGAGGTCACCATTTTAGAAGTATGAAGTGCAGGGGGTGTGTGGGACAGACACGGAGGGTGAGACAGACACGGAGGGTGAGACAGACACTGAGGTGTGTGACAGACACGGAGGGTGAGACAGACACGGAGGGTGAGACAGACACAGAGGGTGAGACAGACACGGAGGGAGGGTGAGACAGACACAGAGGGTGAGACATACACGGAGGGTGAGACAGACACGGAGGGTGAGACAGACACGGAGGGTGAGACAGACACGGAGGTGTGTGACGGTGGTAGAGAGAGTTGTGGAGTTGAAACCGTAACACAAACTGCTCAAGGATGCTATTATAACACAGCTTGGGTACAAATGTAAATGGCTGGTGTTTATATTTGAAAGCCTAGGTAATGTCCATAGATTAGTTGTGAGGGGGCGCCAGACTGTCCGAGCCAAAAGCTTAGGCACTGGCAGAATTCTGCTGTATATATAATAACTGCAGTGCAGTGGCGGCTGCTGACCAAATTTCTTGGTGAAGCACAAAATTATTATATTATCTTTTGATATTTTTATTGGTTTTTTAAAAGATTTTTCACATACAGTTACTTACATTACAAAACACACATTGGGACAGAAGGGGGGGGGGGGGGGGGGGGTTCCCCCAGTTCATCTATGCCGTCATGCCAGCAAAAACAGATAAAAAAGAAAAACAAGCAAAAAAAAAAGGAAATCTAACCCAGACAGGCACTGCACAGTACTGCACTTGCCTCGAGCCCATTCACATGTAGGCATACATATATATACATATATTATTTTTGTCTATCCAAAGTCTGTCCATACAATGGGGCATTGGGCCTTTAGAAGGATCTGAGAAATTGTAGCAGGAAAGTAGTCCAGTAGTGGGGCCCACACATCCTGAAAGGAAGCGTCGTTGCCTCTATGCATTGCACAGAGTCTTTCATGGGGTAGCACACCGAAGATCTCTCTGTACCACATCTGTATGGATGGAGGCCTATCCTTAATCCAGTTTATCAGAATGCATTTCCGGGCTGAAAGCAGAAGTTTATCAAATAGTTTGAATTGTAAGGGTGTCAAATTATTTTCCTTTGATGGGAGTCCCAGTAAAAAAGCTCCTGGATCCTTCTTTATTTTCACCTTGAAAATGTCGCTCAGCTCACGTGCCACTTGACCCCAGAACCTGGATATACAATTACATTCCCAAAAGTAGTGATAGTAGGTGCCCAGATCTGTTTGACATTTCGAACATAATGGAGATATTGAACGGTCCATTTTGTTTAGTAACACAGGTGTGACGTGTAATCTGTGAAGAATTTTATATTGTGTTTCTCTTAGTCTGTTACAAGTATAAACCTTTTTAACTGAGTCAATGGCCTCCTGCCAGTCGTCTTCAATATATTCACTGTTAAAATCTCTTTCCCATTTGCGGAGGGATGGTAACTCCTGTGAGTCCAGTGAGTACAGCAGTGAGTAAAACGCAGAGATGAAATGTGATACCTTACTACAGTTGGATAAGAAGTTCTCTGTTTTACTGTAAAGGGAGCCCATTGGTGTTGGCAGCTGTAGTGAGTTAATAAAATGTCGTATTTGCAAGAAACCAAAAAAAAATTCTCTTGGGAGGTTAAATTGTGTTTGCAGTTGCTGAAACGACATCAACACACCATCCCTAAACAGATCCCCCAATACACGAAGCCCTAGTGAGTGCCAGGTCTTAAAGATGGCCGAACTGCGCCCAGGTCCAAATTCATGGTTGCTAGAGATTGGTATTAGCAATGATCTTAGGTCTCCTCTCCCTGTGTAGATGGTAATCTGTCGCCACACTCTGATAGAGTTATAGATAATTGGATTGCCTCGTATCTCCCTATGAATCTTATCTTTATTACCGGTTACCAGTGCCCATAGTGAGTTTGGTGAGCAGCCCCACGAGTCCACACAGTTCTTATTGTGTAGAAAATTATTATATTATATTATATATTAAATTATATATATATATATATATATTTTTTTTTGATCTTTTTCCCCCTCCTTTTTCCTCCGATTTTTCTCCCATCCCAATGTTAGTCGTTATGCCAATTCCCAATCCCCTTCCTGGTCACTGCGCACTTACCCCCCACAGTCGGTCTGGGAGAGTGGAGGCTATCACGTGCTTCCTCCGACACACGTCTAGCCAATCAACCGCTTCTTTTCACCTGGCAGCGCGGACTCTCACTGAGAGGGTGTAACGTGTGGAAGGATCACACTACCCCCCTTAGATCCTATCCGCGCTGAGCAGGCGCCCCGACCGAACTGTAGGAGTCGCTGTTTACAACGACCCGGACTCACCCCGCCAGCTTTCCCACCCTCTAATACAGCCAATTGTATTAGTGTGAACGGCCAGCCAAGCTGGTGACAACGCCGGAGCTGTGAGCTGGATTCGAACAGGCGAATCCAGCGTCTCCGGTGTTGGTGACGAACGCAATCTCCGCTACGCCACCTGACCGCTCTTAAATTATATTTTTTAAACATCCCCAACGCTGCAACACCCCCATTCCTCCCAGGTGTCAGGCTCCTCATTCGCTTCCATTCATTTTGGGGACCATGTTTAAATATCATACTTCTGAAGTATAAACAAACTATACTGCTGTGACGATTTCAATAAAACAGACCATTCTGAGTCAATGGTACAGCAAAACTGTACATTGGAATATTGGTAAACATATCGGTCAATCCCATTGTCCCGTGGGATTATGCCCCCCTCCCCGCGGTGATATTAATATTTGATTAGAAACGCAAGCAAGTCTTGCGGCGACTCATGTGGTCCTTGGGGGTTACCTGGTGCCCGCGCGAACAGTGTTGGTGTATTACACACTAGGGCTGCAACTAATGACTATTTTGGTAGTCGACTAATCTGTCGATTATTTTTTCGATTAGTCGACTAATCGAAAAAAAATTATATTAAAAAAAAAGAATTTATATATTTTCTTTTATAATTTTTAATTTTTTTTGCACTACCTATCTTTGTGAAAGTGGCTTCTCAGCTCTGGTCCAGCTGAAGACAGAGCAGAGGAACAGATTGGACATTGAGCATGACCTCAGAGTTGCTTTGTCTACCATCACCCCAGACTTTGAGACTCTTGTCAGGACCAAACAACATCCCCAGTTATCCCATTAGTTCCCCCAAACTTACTGTCGGTCTGTTATGTTAAGCTAAGAAGTCTTCAGCTGGACCAGAGCTGAGAAGCCACTTTCACAAAGATAGGTAGTGCAAAAATAAAATAAAAGTAAAAATAAAACAAATAAATAAATAATAATAAAAAAAAAATTTAAACGACTAATCGACGCAACAATTCCTCGTCGACGATTTTTTTATAATCGACATCGTCGATTATGTCGACTAATCGTTGCAGCCCTATTACACACGCAAGGCCACAGCGGGCCAAATGAATTCATAATCACTGTAAAATATATATATATATATTTTAAATGCACTCACCACACAACAGCCAAAGCAGTGACCGATCTCATCTTCCATTGAATATTGCAGCTTCCTTCTTTCCTTCTCTATTGATATCTCCTCATCACATCTTGGGAATCATAAACATTCCTTCTTTCCTCACTTCCCGCTCTGCTCTCGTCCCCCCGCCCCCCTCCTCCTCACGAGCTCCATGTAACGCGGAAGTGCAGTGGTCTATGCCATGTCTCGCAGATCCTTTCTGACCGTCGAGGGCTGTCAATCATTCAACCCGCGTTCGTGAGTAGCGTGTGCAAAGTTGCACGCGCAGGGCTTAGATGACTCAAATAGCTTATTTTGATTGGATAATAGAATAAAAAGATCAACCCGTGCAGGGAAAGTTGCACTTGAGTGATTGACAGCTAGCCATTACTGACTGCAGGCCTGATCATAGAGCTCAGAGCTGTCACTTTTGGCCATTTTTGAAGAAAAACAAATTCACTGGCATTTTTTTTACAGAGGAAAATATGTCTAATAATAAAAATAAATAATAATAATAATGATAAAAAATATTTAAAAAAAAATATATATATATATATATATATATATGTAAATTAATAATAATTATGAATTATGAGTGAATTTGTGTTTGACATGGAATAACCTCCACTGCTGCAGTGATAATTGGCAGTTGTCACGTTTGAAGGAGACGCTGTTTCCTGTATCCATAGACTGGGACTAGATATACAGCATGTGTCATTTTTAGATTCCAGGGACTTGTTTGTGCATCTGTTATTGTTAAAATGTGTGTGTGTGTGTGTGTGTGTGTGTGTGTGTGTGTGTGTGTGTGTGTGTGTGTGTGTGTGTGTGTGTGTGTGTGTGTGTGTGTGTGTGTGTGTGTGTGTGTGTGTGTGTGTGTGTGTGTGTGTGTGTGTGTGTGTGTGTGTGTGTGTGTGTGTGTGTGTGTGTGTGTGTGTGTGTGTGTGTGTGTGTGTGTGTGTGTGTGTGTGTGTGTGTGTGTGTGTGTGTGTGTGTGTGTGTGTGTGTGTGTGTGTGTGTGTGTGTGTGTGTGTGTGTGTGTGTGTGGAGAGGAGCTGAACTAATGGCAACAGAACTCGAGAACTACTAGAAATGTCTGATCACTAAGGGGCCTTTCTCACTCACGTATTGGGATCGAATCAGTGCTCCCGGGAACGGGGGGGAGTGTTCTCACTCAGACGGACACACCCCTTTTGGGATCGAACCGGCGCTGATTCGTTTTACCCCCCGCTGAACCTGGGACACCTGGATTAGGTGGTTTCGGTTGCGGGCCAGTGGGAGCGGGGGGCGTGACACACACAACGTCGTTACTGTCATGCTTGCTTGAATTTTGGGCAGATACAACCACACAGCAACAACTAGACAATACCCACAAAAACGATATTTATGGGCAATTTGAGAGTTCAGACCTCAACCAAAAACAAGCATTGTGGAGCCTCACAGCTCAGTGGATGAAAACATGAAGCCACGTTACAAAGCACAGCACTTCTGGCTCGCATTAGGCCTGGCAATTTTTGTTTGCCATGCTATTTCTATACATTGGTTTCTTGTTTGAATGCATTTATTTCTATTAGACCAGTGGTGCCCAACCAGTCGGCCGTGGTCGACCAGTAGATCAATGACATGTAATAGAATTGCCACGAGCGATGGGATAATGTTAGCTGCTGGACAGGCTAAGCTAACTAGCATTAGCCGTTAGCTTAGCGTTAGCCATTGCTGTATACTATACTTTCTTGTTCGAATGCATTTATTTCTATTAGACCAGTGGTGCCCAACCAGTCGGCCGTGGTCGACTAGTAGATCAATGACATTCAATATAATTAGGGATGTCCGATATTATCGGCCGACCGATATTATCGGCCGATATCGGCAGTAAAATGTGATATCGGAAAATATCGGTATCTGTTTAAAAAAAAATTTTTTTTTGGGGGGGGGGGGGGGGGGGGGGGACCCTGCATATATCGGTATCGGTTGATATCGGTATCGGAAATTAAGAGTTGGACAATATCGGAATATCGGTATTGGTAAAAAAGCCAATATCGAGCATCCCTAAATATAATCGATGCAGCAATGTTACTAGTAAAAGGCTAAGATAACTAGCGTTAGCCGTTAGCTTAGCGTTATGGTTAACCCTGCAAAACGCTCAAAAGCGGACTCTACAACACCATCCATTCGTGATAAAATGGGGTGGGTTATATTGACAAGGCTTGACAACAGAGGTTCAAATATAACTTCATATTTATTGGTTATTTGTTCATTTTATATCAGCATCCAGTCTCCGCCGTCGTGTTAAGACACTTCCTGTTTACATTTTCGAACGTGACATCATCACCTACGGCAAGCGTAAACGCTCAAAAGGCAAACCGTAAACAGAACCCGGAGCGAACCAAGACTGCAGTGTGTACACAAACTAGAGGGGGGAGAGGGAGGGGAGAAGTTCGCATTAGATCTCGGAACGGGCTAGAACGGAATGGAAACGAATAAAGTGAGTGAGAAAGGCCCCTAAGTGTGTCTGACTCTTACCACCTAAACGGCACAGACTACAACGTATGACGTACTGTATGTCATGCCAGTTAGGGTACCTTATGTATACTGAACCTGTGTATACTGTATACGTTACTTACTCATAGTATATATTCACATTCTAAGTTCTATAGTTCTATATACTGAAGTCCTACACGTTATTTATTGTAACGTATAATATATATATATAACTGATAGGGCACACAGATCCTCATCTGCACCTTTGATTACACTGCCTACTTTCTCATATGCTTAAATTCAGAGATAATTATGAATGAATTCATCTTTATTTCGAACATGATTTAAAAACAAAGAATAAAAAAGTCAAACAATGGAAAATATACATATCACTGTTCAAAAAGGAGTAGGAAGAAGCCTACGCTTATCATGCCCTACCCCTATCCGCCACTTCCAAGTGGGAACATTAATTAATACTTCAATTATATAATGGAGAATATCCACATTATCATTCTTAACATTGAAAACAACATAAAATAAATAAATAATATCAGTATACACAATGTAGTACAAAAGAAAAAGAAAACAACAGCTTAGAATCCAGAAGATTGACAATAGTCACCTCCCCTTTCCTCTTTTTGGTCATTTGCAAATATCATTCCTTTATACATTTTTTTTTAAATGGAATTATATTGTTTACACTGCTTATTTTGACCTGTACTATAATTGTATTGCCTATATTTATGTCTTCTACTATTACCATACCCATACCTGTACCCCCCCCCCCATGCTGCTATGATGCCTGAATTTCCCCAAGGGGATCAATAAAGGAATATCTTATCTTAATATCTTATCTTGTGAGAGGAGGAGCTACAGTACACGTACAAGCTATGCTTACTGTTGAGGATGTCCTTCTGTCAAAATGGGCTCTGAGTGTTTTATGTTTTTTTGGGCACTGTGCCAACTGGCTGCCGCCCCCCCCCCCCCCCCCTTTGATTCATTTCCTGTGTAAAGAACAGTGATGACACCCTTTGCTCTTGCTGAGAGAATAATTTTTTTAATATGGGACAGGAAACGCCAAACAAGTGCTAAATAACTTTTGCCACTTTCATCGCAAGGGCTATTCCTGGATCTCTGTCCAAATTGTCATATCTCTAACCTTTGATTTGTGTGTTGTGCGTGTGTTGTGCGTGGGGGAACACATGCATGCACCATCTGTTTATGTTTAACTATTTTGTCAAAATGTTTTTGCACGAATAGTAAAGTGGTCGGGATTGTTTTTTTTTTGCATCTCATTATGAGGTGGATTATCTTTCAGGGTTAGTAGGGTTAGGGTTATAGTGGGGCATTCATTTTACAAAGCAATCTCCAAACGCAGAGCTCTATGTGCATCACCCAGCCGGAGAGAGCTCTGTCCCAAGTGCTTTTTCCACTTACTGACCTCTGCAACCAATTTAGTTTGAAAGAAAATATGGCAGTAACTTTGAATTACATGTATGAATATCACAAATATCCAAATCTTTCTGAAAATGTATGAGCTATGCAGTGAAATTTGTTTGTTTGTTTTATTTAGATCCCCATTAGCTTTTTCCTGGGGTCTAATAATTTACATGGTGACAACACAAAAAATATACATTCACACTCATCACAATATATTGACAAAACACAGTAAAAAACAATAAATAACACACTTAAACAAAGCAAACACACTGCAATTAGTGAAAACAAATAGACAGGCTCCGACTGAATCCATCACGATCGAATTATTAGATACATATAATTTAACATACTGTAGATAGTAGGGGTGGGACGGTACGCAACTGAACCGTGTACCGTTCGGCACGACCTCCGCGGTTCGGGGCGTCTGTGTATTGTATGGTTCCGGGGATGCGCAAATAAAAAAAATACTTCATTTGGCGGATCCGGGAGAGGTGAGCGCTGGCTGCAGGCAGCAGCAGCAGCACTGCAGCCAGGTGCTAGTCAGTTTGTGTAAAAATGGCAAGCACAATATAAATCAATCTTCATTACGACTTTAAAAACATAGCCATTAACATTACATAGGCCTACACACATCTTGCCATAGCGTTAGCAGTTTGTACAACACAACGCACGTTTTAACTATGGTAGCCCCGCTAGCCCCAGCTAATACAGTCAACGAAATGTTACCGTAGCTAGTACTAGCTAGCAGAGGAGGAAATGAGAGTCTGAAATGGCGGGGTGTTTAAAGACAATGATAGGCGTTTATTCGACATCCAAGAAGGCTAACATACAACTGTGTTTTACTAACTCCAACCGGGACTATTGCTGCTTTCGTGCTGCTTGTTGATGTTATGAACTCCTCCTAAGCTGATGGTCCCACACGCTAAAATGTCCATGGGGACCCGCGCCAACCCATAGATAGTTCCAACTCACCGAATTACGTAATCAACCACAGTTGCACTCAATATTTAAATAATGTTAGTCTAAATAAATGTAGACAGATAATGTACGTATTTTAAAAATAGAATGAATAGTGTTGTTTTTAAACAGTACAGTGTGTGTGCGTTAGTTTGATGTATGCTGTCAGTTCGGTCTTTGTGTGCCAAACGTTATTTAAGGCTGTAAACCCTTCCTCCTCGTGGTAAAATGATGTGCCTGATGTCAAACTGCCTCATTCTTTCAGTTTTTGCATGACTACGTCCTTGAGAATAACTGAAAAGTTGGATTATTTTTAGGCTATATTATATTTTATGCTGATTCTGGTATTTTTGGAGTAAAAATATATATATTTTTTTATAAAAAACAATATACCGAACCGAAAACCGTGACCACAAAACCGAGGTACGTACCGAACCGTGGGTTTTGTGAACCGTCCCACCCCTAGTAGATAGCTCATGTACTCCAGCAAACACTCTAATGGCTGCTTTTTTATATAGCGCTTTTATCCAATTTGTTCCTCACATTTTACCCATTCACTCACACATTCACTCACACATTCACTCACACATTCACTCACACATTCACACACCGATGGCGGAGGCAACCATGCAAGGTGCAAACCTGCTCATCGGGAGCAGTTAGGGGTTAAGTGTCTTGCTCAAGGACACTTCGACACGCCGCCCAGGATGAGTGGGAATAGAATTTTTGCAGCATTTGTTCTTAATCCACAAGAAACATGTATCAGAAAAGTAATCTATCTTTTCTGCGTAAGGAAACCCTACCTTTCGTTTTATCATCATTTCCATGCAAACGAGTGACTAAACATGGCAGCACAGACGTTGTTAAATTAAATGTTTTACCTTTACTGTGTATAATACTGTAATCTACAATACAATCTAATAAAGCAAAAAAGCCATTCTGGTCAGTACGAGTGGTGGAGGGTGGCGTGACATATTCTGCTGAGCCTGCCTGGCTGTACCGCTTTAGAGGGGTTCAAAGTAGGGATGCTCGATATTGGCTTTTTTACCGATACCGATATTCCGATATTGTCCAACTCTTAATTTCGATACCGATACCGATATCAACCGATACCGATATATGCAGGGTTTCCCCCAAAAAAAACTGAATAATTTCAGGTAATTAATAATTTCACTGGATGCATTCAAAAGGCTTTCTAAATGTAAGCATTATCTGTGCAAAATATGATAATTAAAAAAGTAAAAATTAACATTACATATCTCTTGTTGTTGAATTAAACCAACATGCATACTTTTGACAATAAATAAAATAAGAATTGGTTCTTACTTGCTTGCCTGGGTAAATAAAGGTTAAATAAATGTAATTTTTTATTTTTTTTTGATACCGATATTTTCCGATATCACATTTTACTGCCGATATCGGCCGATAATATCGGTCGGCCGATAATATCGGACATCCCTAGTTCAAAGTATAGGGCATTTTACCATCGTCAAACATATTGGGAAGTCACCAGACGATCTCACTGAAACTATTCTTAAAGTTGAAATATTTAAACTTTAAAATGTTCACACTTTGGCTCCTTCTGCTGTTGCATCAATTGTTGCTCTCAGGTTGTACCGTCACCTCTCACTAAAAATAGATCATATCCAATTTGCCAGACTGTCCACCTTCCCCCACATGTTAACACTATGCAGACATTCTGGATTCGGTAGCATCTGGTACCAAATACAATTTACTCAGAGATATATGGCTTGAATGGCTCATAGGTATTGGAATCTGGAAGTAGAGACCAATTCAGAGAAAAGGGACATCATTTGTACCCAGAAGAGGGGGGGGGGGCGGACACAATAATAAACTGGGCGTTTGGGGAGAGGGAGGAGACAAAGACAAGTCCTAGGAGAAGACAAGTCTGTTATCGCCCACAGTGTTAGTGTGTATGTGTGTGTTAGTGTGTATGTGTGTGCAGCTCATGCATGGGATTGTGAGGATTTCTCTAGCAGCCATATTAAGGTTTTTTAGTTTCCGATAAAGACGTCTTTGTTACCAATTTGACTGGCTTAGTTGTTTATCTGTCAATCTGAGCAGTTCGCTGACCGTTTGTTGATGGCCTATGATGTGATTAACGCTGATCTCCGCACGTTGTGTGCATGTGTATTTGTGTGTGTGTGTGGGTGAGTATGTGGATAATCCCACTTCGAACATACTAAGAAGAATCAAGTTGATGAATAGAAAATGGAATCTTCTCACTGGTTGCCGGAGACACGGAGACGTCTCAACATCTCAGGGGCAGGACAAATAAATGAATAACTCTCTCCCGTACCCTAAATATATCAACCGCTGAAGTGCCCTTGAGCAAGGCACTTAACCCCCAACCCCAACTGCTCCAGTGCAGTGGCCCAGTGGCCAACGGTGTCAGGTGTGAATGGAACTGTGTGAATGTGAAGCAGGGTGTTACTGAAAAAGAGCAGTCATGCTCAGAGAACCTACCCTGGGTAAATAGAGGTAAACAAATATAAATAAATCAAATACCACCTTTTCATTTCTGATAGCGACCAACACGAGAACCTTCAGTATCTGCCACTAACCTACCCATACCAGTCCAATTGCCCAAATTTCTCAAGACCTCTCTTGGTAGAGCCTGAGTTGTGGCCCCTCCCATGTACCCACTGAAATCCATCACACACATCAGACGAAAACAAAGACTGTAAACAAAGCGCTGTGATCTATCTAACTTAATTTCTTCCGATATCCAATCCATTGCTTTTGGACAGTATCCGACTGATACCAATATTGAGTATTGGATTGACACAACCCTGATCTCAAACATTGTGAAACAACCTTTCCGTCTGGAGTTTCCTCTTTCAGTCAGAGCTCTAAAGGTCCAGTGATAGTATGTCATTCTGATCGACCCGAGGGGAACATAGTACTTTGGACCCAGTGAGGTCAGTCCATGTGAGAGCAGCCGGTCCTCTGGACGTCTTCTGTGATACCCTGGGTGAAGATCCTCCAGAGGAAGTCCTTAATTAAATAGGTTAATTTGCCATCTGCATTTGTGTTTGTGCGCGTATCTGTGTGTGTGTGTCGGTCTTGTCGGAGGGCCAGGGGATGGGTTTTTGCTCCCCAGCTGCTCTGAGGAGGATCTGGGCTAGCTGCCTGCAGATCCACTCCTGTCAACATCAACAGCTTATGAATGCCTTGTGTAGCCTTCGCGTCGACCACTAATCTGCATCAAATTCTGTTAGGATGTACTCATATAGGTCCCTACAGGACATCTATCTAACCTGGAGCTGAATGGTAGGATCGCTGTAAAGTCACAACACAAAAACACGACAGTGAACGGATTAAAGCTCAACAACTTGTGGGTGATATGTGATATTATGGAGCTGTGTGTGATTACAAGTAGGGATGCCCCGAATCCCGATGACGTTTTTTTACTGATCGCCGAACAATATCGATACAAGGCATGAGGGAATAAAGCATTAGAAGACTAGAAATGACAAATTATCTTGTAATTTGCGGATTATTGGTTATTTTGAGGATTATTGATTATTTTGAGGACAGTTTCTAGAGCAACTGCTAGTGGTCTGGTCCTCATTAAAGGCCCTCTGGCCACAAACCAGAATTCAAATGGAGGCAGATTGCAAATATTAATCAATATCCATCAATATTCATCAATAGTCATGCAACATCATATTCAAGCTTAGTTTTGGCATGACTTGTAATGATGTAGAAATTACGTTTAGGTTTGACTAGAAACAAAATGTTCAAGTATGATATAGTTTGATGGTTAGCCTCTAGCCTGTTGTATTAGTATGCTATAGTTTGATGGTTTGTTTAGCCTGTTGTATTAATATGCTATAGTTTTTAAATGTTGGAATTATTGGTAATTATTTGAACCACAGCTAAAGGTTGTTAAGCGATTTGGATATTTGTAAATAATGTATTTTACTTAAAAGCTTATTCTACCTCTTTATAGCCTATAGGACTTTACCTGCCAAATTATATCAATGTTTACTAACTTAAAAAAGGCTTAAAGTTTTTAGTGGTTAACATTTGTATGTGCCTTTTGAGCTACAGCTGTCATGGATTACAATGGCTGTTGGTTGGCCTTTAGGTGAAGCATTATTCTAAAAATCATAAACCTTTAGGATTATAGCTCCGCTAAACCCCTGAAACTTAAGCCCAATCTCCACAGACTCCCTCTTTACAAAATGTGGTAGAATTGTTCACCGGAAGTTACCATGTGATTTATTTCCATGATTGATTGATTGATAGATAGATAGACATTTTTATTAACAGATTGCAGAATGGGTACAATACAGTACGGCTCAATACACACAATTGTTAAGGGGATGCAGACCAGAGAAAGACTTTCGTCTTGTTTACATCAGGGTCCCCCATTTTCATGACTTCTAGAGGCCATTCACTTCCCATTCCACTGCTAATTGATATCATCATTGATATAAATATAAATGTTATTATTAAGTTATTTATTATTATTAGTATTATTAAGTTAATAAAATTTAAAGTCAACTTGAGTACTACAACACTAATATTTGTGGATGGGCAACATGCATTTTCACAATTCACATTTCTTTGAATGTTCTTTGTTTGAAAGACATTTTCTAATAGGCTCTTTTCAAAGCAGACATGTTGACGTACATTAATAATGGTCCGTTCCATTTAGGTGTGCCAGTTAGCCATAATGTGAGCCAGCATACAATACCAGGGCCCTGGCACAGAGAAACCATGTATTAATGTTATTGTTATTAGTTAGTTACATCTGTGTTTACCGATCTATGTCTTCTGTGTGTGTGTGTGTGTGTGTGTGTGTGTGTGTGTGTGTGTGTGTGTGTGTGTGTGCGTGCGTGCGTGCGTGCATCTGGCCACTCTCAATACTTCCTCCTCCTCCTCCTCCTCCTCCTCCTCCTCCTCCTCCTCCTCCTCCTCCTCCCTCTCCTCATCATCATCACTATGGCAACCTACTAGTGATTATAACACAGTAGATGGTGTGCTCCAAGGGCCTCACTTTTTGAACCAGACAGACCCAGACATGGCGTGCAAACAAACAGGCTGCATCACACAACAAGCTGCATCTATTATCCAAATGCAGATGCAGTGCTGTGGGTTTAGTGGTCATCCGAACCCCGGCCCCCTCTCTCTCTCTCCTGAGCTTTTAAATCACTTATGAGATATGAATCACAAATGTTTATTTGGTAATGCAGCTCTCATAGTCGGAGCCAACTGCTGCTTCTCATGAGTGGGCTTTATAAATAGACACAAAATGGACCAATTTGCCTTTAGATTTGTGGAGGTTACACCGGGTGACATCTTGTTGTGTGATGACCTATACACGTGTGTGGTTGTGTGTATGTGTGTGTCTATGTGTGTGCTTGTGTGTGTTTGTGTATGTGTGTGTGTGTGTGTGTGTGTGTGTGTGTGTGTGTGTGTGTGTGTGTGTGTGTGTGTGTGAATTCCATATGTTTTTGCTAAACTGTATTTGTGTACTTGGTTCATGACCCTGATCATGCAGACATATTGTATTTGTAGTAGGGCTGGGCGATATGACGATATTATATAAATATCGGGTACAGTTCATTAACGATACACTTTTTCAACGTATCGTGGATATCGTGATGTTTTGCCCAAGAGGATTGTGTCGCGTCAATCTGTCCACACGTTACTCGTTCATATCTCAGCCTGTGCTGAGATATGCCCATTCCGCGGTCTGTTAATAAAGTTTTCAATCAGACAGATGTATGGAAAGGCTTTTATTATAACATTCGTTGTAGTAAAATCATTATGCCTCATTTAGTCAAGCACTGGTCTCCTACTCGACGGCCGCGGGGAGCTAACGTTAGTAGCTTTGTTGATGTTTAGCACACGGGACATTCAGGAAGTCAAACGCTTGCCGATTGGTGCTAAGAACAGCAGGGCGGGTGCAAGCGGTGTGACGTCATTGGCAGACTCGACTGTCAATCAAAATGATTATGTTTCCGTCAGAATGAATGAATGAAAACTGTATTAAAAGGTTGCAGAATGGGTACAATACAGTACAGGAGGATGAAGACCAGAAAAAGACTTTCGGCTTTTTTACATAAGGGTCCTCCATTTTCAATTCATCAAAACATTTAGAGACATACATATATACAGTAGTTTCATAAAAATGCTAAAATGCTATTTATTGATTGATTGATTTAAAACTTTAACATATTGCAGAATGGGTACAGTACAGCTCAATACATACAATTGTTAAGGGGATGCAGACCAGAGAAAGACTTTAGTCTTGTTTACATCAGGGTCCCCCATTTTCAATTCATCATATTTCATATCTAAATCATATAATATCTCATATGCAATATATAATCTAATAATCTAAATCTAATATAAAAATGCTAAATGCATGGGTATTTTATTTTGTCTTTAATGTTAGCTTGCAAACTCAAATACTGTCTTGGTAAGCCTCATAATGAATTGTTTGGGGTAAAAAAGAAAAACATCGTGATGTGTATCGTGTATCGCCGAAAGGTCAGAAAATATCGTGATATCATATTTAGGCCATATCGCCCAGCCCTAATTTGTAGTATTCGTGTATTTATTGTGTGTGTGTGTGTGTGTGTGTCTTTGTGGGAGAGTGTGTACATATGTATTCTCCCTTATGTGTATTCTCATGTGGGTGTTACCTTTTTTTTTTGACAAACAAAAACAGCACAGAAATGAAACACAAAAAAAAAGAAAAAACGACACTACTAGGTCTTAGGGCTGAGCCCAAACGTTTGAACGTTCGGACCTTCGTTCGTTACGTTGGCATTGGAATTCTAAATCAACATTCGAATTTTTAATTTTTAACAAAAGAAAAAAAAATATATATATATATATTTTAAATATATTTTCTTATGTGTCCATTCATTCTGTTTAAACCAATGGGGTTTTTCTTCACAGTTGCAGATAAAGATTAGGCTACACTAATATTATAGCATAAAAAAAAACGAATGAGTTATATTCATTAAAGAAAGTTGATTTAATAAAAAAAAGAATTAATCAGATTAATCACTTTATTCAAATTGAGGATTTAGTTTGAGGATATTTATCTAAAAAGAAAAATGAAGGTTCAAATGTCTGTTCGAAAAACCCTGACGAAGTTCGAATCCCAAAAACAGGCTTCGGGGACAGCCTAGTAGGTCTACACAGAGGGACCGACCCCTATAGCCAAGTTACCAGACTTCCCACAACTCATTCATTACACTATATGTCTACACAGAGGGACGGACCTCTACAGCAAAGTTACCAGACTTCCCACAACTCAATGCAATGGGCCTGTTCTACAAGATACACTACACCACTAAGGTATTATATTAACAAATAGTTGATAATAGACAAGTATGTGTTCCTTATATGCCTGTTCCATTGAAGGCATTTAAAAAAATTATAATTTCAAATACTATTTGAATTAGCAATGGAAACCGTGATATGAACCGAACCGTGATTTTTGGGAAGCGTTCCACCCCTAGTGTGTGTGTGAGTGTGTGTGTACTAGGAGGGCTTGGCGATTAATCAGGTTTAAATTCAATTACGATTTTGGCTTCCCACGATCATGAAAACAACATAATCAAGATAAGATGATTATTGTGCTGCATGCCGTGCTGTGTTGCTCTCATTTAGTCTTGCCTACCTTCACAGCAGTGTGCTCCCCCCCCCCCACCCCTCAAGCCCAAACAGTAGTTTCATCTCACGTCGAGAGGAAGAAGGGGGCCATGGCGTGTTTCTCCAGATATTTTTAAACGTCTTTGGTAACTTGTAGGAGACGACAGAAAAGCAGCCTTTGGTCGAGAAGAAATGTAAAACAAATTCAGTCGTCGGCATATGATGTTCTCAAATTAGTGAGTAATCGTGTAATCCTGATTTCAATATCAATCAAAATAATCGTGACTATGATTATAATCGAGCAGCCCTCGTGTGTGCATGTGTCTGTTTCTGTCTGTGTGTGTACAGAGGTGGAAAAATTACAGAAATACCCTACTCAAGTAGAAGTACTGTTACTTTGATGAAGTTTTACTTATGTAAGAGTAAAATTACTGGTGTAAAAAAATATACTTAAAAAGTAATAGGCCTATGCAACTCATTGAAAAATGTACAATGAAAGTTACTGCATTACTTTTATTTATTTATTTTAAGTTGCAGGAACGGGTGTTGAACATTATCTTTCTGCAGGCAATGCAAAAATAACAAGATGATATGTTCACATTTGGTTATTTTTAATAAAATCCACCGATGACACCTTATTTTACAGCATACTAATAAGACATAATAAGACATACTGTACTATAGAAATATGTTCTTTATTAGACAGTAAACAAACACAGTTATACCCTAATTAGACATCATACACATAAATTATGCTGTAATTAGAACCTGTATTAGACCAATTTGTTGCTCATTAGAACTGTACCATAAACTAAAGTCTAAAGTCTAATTAAAGTCACACACCCCTGTAGCCTGGATGTTCTCCGGTTCTCCTGTGCAGTTTGTATGTAGTAAAACATAGCCTAATACATGCTTCCCCAATCAGACCATTTACTGCAATACCATGTCACTATCCCACCCCAGTAACATTAGGCTATGGAAGCTGCCAGGACATTGTGTCTTTATTTACCACTGTTAGACCCTTATTAGACTTTCTAAGAGGGTAACTTGTGACACATTACAACAGAACTGTATCGTAAACTAAAGTTAAATTACATATCTGCTACTTGAGAACATATATATAATATATAACATTAATATTAATCAAGCAGTTTCATGACAGGCTAAATCTCAGGTTTAAGTGTACTGATAATCATGGAAGGCCTTATTGATTACATATAACATCCACACACAAAATTAATGACAATAGTCTACATACCCACACATTAAATGGTCTAAGATTTTGTCTAATTTGATGCAAAGTATGTCTTATTAAGTCTTACTAGCTGAAACACGCCCAATTTTCTGCCGTCGACTAAAGACACACTTCTTCAATCAATATACATTTTTTTTATAATAATAATAAAACAACAACAACAACAACAACTAACCTCTTTTACTATTATGCACTTTGCTACTAAGGAATCTACCTTGCCTGTATTACTACCGACTACTAGATACTATGCACTCAAGTCTGTAACACTCAAGTTTGTCACTGGTGTACCCTTCTTGCTGACTTGTTGTACAGAACTTTTAAGTTGCTTTGGATAAAAGCTAAGCGTCAGCTAAATTACTAAATGTAAATGTAAATGTATTAGTGTACTGAAATGGGTCTAATATGGCAATACACAGTAGTTGTTGGAGGGGAGGGGGTTATGGGTTCAGTAGTCTGTCCACAACTCAGTACGTCAGCATTTTCTCAATAGTTCAGCAGTCGAAGTCGATCAGCAGTTTCTGGGGGAGTCTGCTGCCTCTGGACCCTGAGAACAGGCTGAGAAAAGCAGACTCTGGAGTGAATGGTAGATTATAGGCCATTGTTGATGAGGACAAACTGAAAACTCTTGTGATCATTGGAGGCAATGATGCTTGAGAAGTGTGTGTGTGTGTGTGTGTGTGTGTGAGTGTGTGTGTGTGTGTGTGTGTGTGTGTGTGTGTGTGTGTGTGTGTGTGTGTGTGTGTGTGTGTGTGTGTGTGTGTGTGTGTGTGTGTGTGTGTGTGTGTGTGTGTGTGTGTGTGTGTGTGTGTGTGTGTGTGTGTGTGTGTGTGTGTGTGTGTGTGTGTGTGTGTGTGTGTGTGTGTGTGTGTGTGTGTGTGTGTGTGTGTGTGCCTCAAGCATGCTTGGTTGCAGTAGGAAAGGTTTACTCCCAAGTACTTGGCCTATCTCAAACCCGCCCTCTTTTATCCATCCTCCAATCACAACTGTCACTGTCCGACGGTTGCGATTGGGGGATCGAGAAAAGAGGGGGGCCTTAATGTCGCTTTTCCACTGCATGGTACCTACTACTCGACTCGACTCTACTCGCTATTATAATAATAATAATAATAAACTTTATTTCTATAGCACCTTTCATACAGAAACTGCAGCTCAACGTGCTTCACAACAGAAAAAAGACAGGCATAAAATGAGCACATAAAGTGCAGACATAAAATCACAGTTTTTCACATTAGGATCTAACATCCCAACAGGCCACCTTGTTTATGGTTTGATTCAGTTTTAAATAGACAATAATAAAAAAGAGTAAGATAAAATAGACAGAGTAAAATAGTGCAGTGCAATAAAATAGTAGAATAGAATAGATAAAAAAAAGTTTAAAAAAAACAGTGCAATAAAATTCTGGATTACTATTCAACTATTCAAAGTCGTCTTTACCTTCTCTGTTTGGTATCCACAGTTTAAAACTTGACAGTCTTCCCTCCTGTTTTATACCCACTTTGATCCTTCGAACCTCCCACTCAGGGCAAACCTCCATCTCAGGGCGCAGTTCCCTCTCTCAGGGTGCAGTTCTAGGCCTGGGTCCTACACAGCTTTAAAGCCTGACAGTCTCTTGTTTGATACCCACACAGTTTAATACCTGACAGTTTTGAACCTGTAATAAAAAGTAATAGACAGAGTAAAATAATACAGTGCAATAAAATAGTAGAATAGAATAGATAGTAAAATTATGCAATAGAATGGACAAAGTAAAATAGTGCTACGGTACAATCAACAGCGGAGTGTATTAGAAGGCTATGGTGAAGAGGTACGTTTTTAGTTTTTTTTTTTTTTTTTTTTTTAATATTAAGAGATCTAGCTTCCCTAATGTCCATAGGTAGTGTGTTCCATAACTTTGGTGCATAGTTTGCAAAGGCTGCATCCCCGATTTTCCTTAGACTGTGGCTTGGAACCTTCAATAGACCAGTAGTAGATGATCGCAAGGTTCTAGGAGGCACATAGTTGACTAGAGAATTTGCAATGTAGCTTGGTCCTGTTCCATTTAGTGCTTTGTATATAAGGAGGAGGACCTTGAAATCAATTCTAAATGTTACCGGAAGCCAGTGTAGGTTAGCTAATACTGGACTGATGGTACTTAGTGCTACTTAGTTAGTTTTCCACTGCAGGTAATTCAGTACCACCCCCTCAGTGTAGCTGGTCGTCATACATAGGGCGCCGTGACGCCACCTTCAACGCGACACACACACACACATATTGAAGCTAGCTATTGAACTAGTGCCTTATTAGCAAATGTATGCTAGCCGCAATGCTAACGGTTATAATGGGAAATCCCAGTCACATTAGCACATAACATAAGCTAACAAAATTAGCTATCTTTTTGTGAGACTCAACTCTTTGTTCTTGGTGGTAAATTGTGTTGCTGTTGGGTTTTTTTCATCAATAAATTAGGCAGAATACACTGTGAATGTATCTTTTTTAGTTTATTGCACTTTGTTCCCGCTGCAAACAAATAATGCGAATGCTAATGTTTAGTAGTCGCGAGGCTATTTAAAGATGGCAGGTTTGAGTTTTTGTGCAGGACGCCCCCCGTGTAGCGCAATGATGACGTAGTGATGATTCTCTCTTCTGACCAATCAGTGTTTCAGGTCACTTTTTAGTCCCTGTTCTATACCTGCTTGGAACCTCGACAGAGCAGGTACTAAAAAAAGTACCCGGTAGCAGGTATAGGGTGACCAAATCCGTATGTCGATTTTGCGGGACATTTGTTGAAATTGCGGGACAGAACTGAATACGTATGCAAGCATCATGTTTACATAATGTATTCATAATTTTGATCAAAAGATAAACATTTAATGTATTAAAAACACAATATTGTTGTGTTTTAATTGCTTATTATACTCTAGATTATATAGAAGACCATACCATGCGATCCAACATGCTGTTAAATTACCTGATGGTACACATGATCTCTCTTGTAATGTGATACTGTGTCTACACTGGCTTCCTTCATTCTAAACCTGTCCAGAACACTACAACGTTAAAATGTGTCATTCAATGATAATCTGACAAAATTGTACAATTATTAAAATGATAATATATATATATTTTTGTTTTTAGAATTTAATTAACATTTGAAATGTAAATATATCACAGGTATATACAGGATGTATAATAACATGAGCAGCATGAGTAGGCCTACAAAGAGTGTTATTCTGCATAAGTGAAATACATATAATATACACACACGTACAAATTAAAACAGCAGTGAACAATAGGAACAATAGGAAACAACATGATATTCATGTTTTGATCTGGGGGAGGGTGGGGGTGTCCCTCTTAGTCAACAACATTATAAGCTCACTATCGGGCAAACAAGTAACCTTGTTCTTATATACCGTACTTTTCGGACTATAAGCCGCGGCTTTTCCCCCCGGCTTATATGTGACTCGACGTGACCAAACCCGAAAATGTAAAAATCAAAATATTGCTTTTTTGACTGCATTGAAATGTTATTTATCTGTTCCCTTATTTGCTAAACTTAATACAACTTGTAAATGAGTTAATTCTTGTTATTTGTCCGACAGTATTGTGTCCCAATGCTGATTACATATGGTAATTAAACATTAAAACACCTGCGGCTTATAGTCCAGTGCGGTTTATATATGTACACATCATTCAATTTAGCTGCTGCGGCTTATAGTCAGGTGCGGCTTATAGTGCGAAAAGTACGGTAGTCCAGATTAAACTGGACTTTGAAGAAGTCTTTATTCATGCTAGGTAGTCATGCAACGATACACACATACGATGGCGACACACATACAAACACATGCATTTTCTTGCGGGTCATCAATGAACATTTTTACTCTTCGCTTGACCCATCCCGTCGTCCTCCACCCCAAGAGCAGCCGGGAGCAGACACGGGCGTGGGGCCGCGCCCAGGGACCAATCCTGTCCGTCTTCATCAGAGACGTGACAGCGTTAGCGATCTGTTCTGCATGTTTTTCCATTGGGTTTATCTCTTTTTCTGGAGGGGAAACCCTTGCGATCACGGGGAGAACATGCAAACTACACACAGAAAGGTGCCTGCGTACCTGGCAACGCGGCAACCTGGTCCCCAAGCGGGAATCGAACCCAGTATCTTCTTGCTGTGAGGTGACAGTGTTAACCACTGCATCACCGTGCAACGTAAACCATCAGCGAGATGGATGATGTCTTTTTGACTAATGTCAGCTCATGGACTCGGTATCTTCTTGAAGCCGTGGTGGGCGGGGATTCACCTCATGTCTTTGAATCCATCTTCAACTTCATCCCAAAATGTATGGAAATTCAGTTGGATTTAACCGTGATTTCTGGCTCATCTGTCATATTGTAGTCTTTACGTGCCAGCTGGTTGTTATCCTCCTCATTGCTAATTGACCTTGACACACTCGTTAGCGTGCAGTGCTGCAATGGCAGACTGGCACAACGCTTAAGAAAGACAGCGTTTCTACTTTGTAACTGATGCTATTTAATGTAACTAAGTACAATACGTCAAACAAAGTAAAAGTAACATTTCAGAATTAAAAAGTGAAACTACACACAAAAAAAACCTGCCTCAATTACAGTAACAAGAGTAAATGTAATTAGTTACTTTCCACCCTCTGTGCTGTGTATCTGTGGCGGCTCACTAGTGTTCGTGTTGATCTGACGGAAGAGATCCCTCGGCTTATGGCACTGAGCCGGACCAGCCTGCATTAATCTGCTTAATCGGGTCAGAGCTCCAGCCCAAAAACTCCTGCTGCTCCGCAACCCAATGCCCACACAGACACACAAGCCCTGATACCCTCCACCCCAAACGTTCAGAGGACGAATCACAACGAAAAGGACACCAAGTCAACCATATAAACTGTGGAGCGCAAGCGTCTGCGTGACGTCCTCCTGTACTTTCTTGCTGGACCCGCCCACCAGGGCCAGCCTGCATGAGGGAAGGCTCCTGACTGACCCATGTCACTGAGTTAGTGGTTTGAATGCAGACCGTGTAGAACCATGTAGACTCAATCACAATTACACACACACACACACACACACACACACACACACACACACACACACACACACACGCACGCACGCACGCACGCACACACACACACACACACACACGCACGCACGCACGCACGCACGCACGCACGCACGCACGCACGCACGCACGCACGCACACACACACACACACACACACACACACACACACACACACACACACACACACACACACACACACACACACACACACACAGTGTTACCTTAGCAACTGCTTGACAACCACCTGTCACTTGACTGGTGCCAGTGACAATGAGCCAGAAAGCTAATGCTAGCAATCAAGCTGTCGGTAGCTATTAGCTAGGCCGATCTGTTATGCAAATTAGCCTACTGTATTTTGCGGGCGCTCAAATTGTTTGTTTGTTTGTGGTATGATGCTAATGTTGACTTAAAGGAGCACTGAAATAATTTGTGTATCAGTTACTCGTCCCGTGATGCCTTGAATTCATGAAAATCTGTCTTCTCCTTGCATGTCTCCATGATGAGCATAGAATCCAAAATCTGTACAAATACTCGATGAATTTAAGTTAATTAATGGAGATTTGGTTTAACAGCAGCAAAACTATAGCAAAACATCCGTTTATAAACTATCTCACACCTTGTGCAGTATATATCCGAGTCACACTTTACACACTTTGTGATTATGTCAAACTAAATACTTTACTAGCTAGTGCTTAGCTACCTCTAATCTTGATGAAAGACTAAGATTTTGTCCAACAGGGTTGTTTGACATTTACATAAATCAAATTTACGATTTCAATTTCACCACGCTTGACACTGAGGGCATACCTCCATGATCACACTTAGCTGTCGGCTAACGTTAGCTAGCTAGCCAATGTAGATCAGCTTATGCAAGAGGGTTGTGGTTGCACCTCTCAGTGTGCATTTCCTTGAATCACCCAACGTCCAGTAACAAGGCCTACAGACTTTCCTTGAAAAAAAAAAAAAAAAGCCTAGAATTGAACTGCCTCTTCGGATCACCCATTTTCCAAGCAGCACAGGGCCCGATTACAAGAGCATTGTGTTGCCAGAGTGTCACAGATTCCACTGAATGGGGTAAGTCCAATGATTACCTCCTGCTAATCGTTTACACACTAATATACTGTTGTACTGTAAACCTGGAGTTCTCTCTTTCTTAAGAACAAGAAGTCTATATGCAGCAACACACACATGTAAGTTGGGCAACACACAGGAACACACACACACATACACACACCCACACACACAAACACACACACACACACATACATGCGCGCGCACACACACACACACACACACACACACACACACACACACACACACACACACACACACACACATGTAAGATGGGCAACACACAGAAACACACACACACACACACACACACGCACACACAGGCGAGTGTTAAGTGTGTGTGTGTGTGTGTGTGTGTGTGGGGGTGTCCGTGTGGGTGTCTGTGTGGGTGTCCGTGCGTGCGTGCGTGTGTGTGTGTGTGTGTGTGTGTGCGCGCGCATGTGTGTGTGTGTGTGTGTGTGCGTGCGTGTCTCTCTCCCCTCTCTCTGTCACTCCCAACTGTAGAACTGTGTGTGTGGGTGTGTGTGTGTGTGTGTGTGTGTGTGTGTGTGTGTGTGTGTGTGTGTGTGTGTGTGTTCTGGACTTTACTACAGTTGTTCTGGACTTTAGTATATACATAGACTAGCTGATGGGCTGTCTGTAGCCTAGGATGCTACTACAGGGACATGTGAGGTATTTAAATTGCCACGGGGGAACCATTAATGACAATAATTATACACACCGCTTGTGATTTTGCCATATATATCAATAATTAAGGTTGCCATGGTAATACTGTAGTAATAGTCTTTCTGTAGCCTCCTGGTACAGCAAGCGGTACACGGCCATGCTTTTTCATAGTTTGTTAGTAGCCTGGTGTTGGTTTGGTTGAGGAACAGCATGCTTTTGTAATGTGGCTCTTTCACTAAATATTTTTTTGCTTACTGGCTTACAGTAATGGACGGATTGTCCCATGAAAGTGTATTGTAAAAAAAAAAGAATCCTATCTAAAAAGACATGCTAATGCTTTGTAGACCCAAAAAAGAATGAATGGATTTAATAAACACCATTTGTGTTGACCGTACTGTAAATTGCATCTGTTTCAAAACTTGGCTTGGCTTTTAAAAACCTTTCACGCCCTAAAAGGTCATGACTCATCAGGCATTACTTTCCACAGTTACACAATAAGCAAAGTGTTTAGAATAGGACTGGGCGGTATTTAAATAGGGCTGGGGGGTATACGGCTGGGAGGTATATAAATAGGGCTGGGAGGTTTTTAAATAGGGCGTGGGGGTATTTAAATAGGGTTGGGAGGTATTTAAATAGGGCTGCAGGTATTTAAATAGGGCTGGGGGGTATTTAAATAGGGCTGGGAGGTTTTTAAATAGGGCTGGGGGTATATAAATAGGGCTGGGGTATTTAAATAGGGCTGGGGGTATATAAATAGGACTGGGAGGTATTTAAATAGGGCTGGGGGGTATTTAAATAGGCTGGGGCTGCTTAAATAGGGCTGGGGGTATTTAAATAGGGCTGGGAGATTATTTAGATAGGGCTGGGAGGTATTTAAATAGGGCTGGGGGTATTTAAATAGGGCTGGGAGATTATTTAGATAGGGCTGGGAGGTATTTAAATAGGGCTGGGGGTATTTAAATAGGGCTGGGGCTACTTAAATAGGGCTGAGGGGTACTGTACTTAATATGAAGGTATACTGTCATGGATCTGAAATCTGATCAATTGTGTGTGCAAATGCTAATAAAACATGATGAATTGAAAAAGGTAAAATGTTACATCATAATGTTACTCTATACTGTATTATAACTGTTAGGGTGGTGTCTAGGTTTGAACCCAAGAGCAGAACACAAGGTACAGGAGAATGAAGCGGTTTAGGGTATTTAATAGGTACCAGGCTTGACAAGGTAGAAAATACTGAATGTACAACAAGGGGGTTAGGAAGGTCACTCCATGTGACCCCAGGCAGTGTCCAGGCTGGAGACGTCCACGGGTGGGGAGTAGTGCGAGGTTGTGTGATCCTACACACAGAGAGAGCAAAGTTAGAACAGGGCAGGTTCAATGACAGAGAAAGCATACAGGTTTAGAGTCCTAGTACCACGTGAGAGAAAATGGTGGTTTTTCAATGTATGTGATGTATAGATTGGGGAGAGATGACAGCTAAAATGGTAGATCGAAATGTGCATGGAAGCAGGAGACGGTGATAGAACGGTGGTGGAACCAGTGGTTTCACAGGCACAGGCCGCGTCAGCAAGGGTTTTGTTATGAATTCCTTAGAAGAACATCTGAGATTAGAGTGTACTGTCTCCCAGGACAGGAGGGAGAGAGGTTCATCTTAATGAAACGTGAGTTTATTAGTGTTAAAGGTTATGCAGTTGTCATGACAACACGTCGCATGACAACCAGAAGGCGGGGCCATCGTTGCGACGACGAACATCTATAAGTCGAACGGTGTTTCCGGGTGTTGAGCAGACTAAAATCTGACTGAGACTAAGAGGGAAGAAACCAGAAGAGACTCTCTCCTCTCATTGAGAGAGAGGGGGGGGGGGGGAGAATGGCACATCACCAGTAGCTTCGGCTACCACGAGGATGGTCTTAGGCTAACGACTAGGCCTGACCACTATTGGACTGAATAACAAAAGGACAATCTGAACACACCGAGAGATCATTAGAATAGACTCTTCAAGGACGATACAATTTGATAACATCTGATAACATCTGATTAGGAGGTTCTGTTTATAGCAATAAACAACGCTTTTCCTCATAAGGTATCTCACGGTGTCGAAGTGTCGAATTCTTACGGAGGTGGAGAAGTATTATGGTTTATGGATTGCACTAACGGGGGGGAGATAAGGATCTTATCTACCAGTATCGGAGACGTCAGGACCATTAAAAGTACACAACGCAGAGGAATTGGATGGAGAGCCAAACAGACGAAGACGTGATACTGGCCAGTTTGATCAGAATCTTACAGTTGATGCCGTTGGGACCCGGATTTGCAAGAGATTAAAACAACGGGAACAGTTGGTTGTTGATGACAGCCGGATATGCAAGAGATAAGAACAACGGATAAAGACTTTTTCAATAATGGGGCGACAGTGGACAACAGTCATCAATGTGTGGGAGAATCATGATCGAAGCAAGGCCGGCCAGCCCTGGGAGAGAGCGGCGAGTCGAGCGGTCAGGAGGCGAACCAGCGCTGTAGGGGAAACAGCGCTCCGATCAAAAATGTGAGTTCACTGTGCACACGGTTGTTTTGATTTTTTATAGCCAAATAAAAACGAACAGATAGTGAATCCGTAAACGTAAACATTTCTAGTTTGACACAGAGAGAGAATGCCAGCTGTAATAATATGAGCAGAGAGCCATGGTGAAAATCGAGGGTGTTATCTACAGAGAATGAAAAGCAAATGAGGCAGGCTGCACAGTTTTGGTTTAAGGAGGGTAAATGCGAGATGAGGAAAGGGGGGGGGGGGGGCGCTTGAATCAGATAGAAAAATTGTTGATGGCGGGACTGTTTTCATAACAGAAGGAAAGTCAAAAGGAGATTGTACCAGTGTGTATTATGTCCGATCAGGCAAGAGTATTAGTCTGAGGAAGCGTCCCCTGATAATGGATAGGAAAGAGAGGAAAAACAGCTGTGTTTTCAGGCCTTGGAAGGAAGGGCAGCGGCCGTTTGTTGAGAGAGTAGCCATTTGCACCGAGTCAAAATGGCCGTAGAGCCACGAGGGGTTTAGAATCAGGAAGTGACATGTCACCTACAATCCTCTAGACTGAGTTTTGGCCGCCATCTAGGGGGGCAGTGGGATAATACAGGCAAATGGAGGAGTAGGTCGCCACCTAGGGGCGGAGGGGGGGGGGGGGGGGTAGTGCTGGGGAGTTTCCATTACCCATAGGGGAATATTTAGAGTTTAATTCAATTAAGGAGTTTAATTGCGGAGGGGGGGGGGGTAGTGCTGGGGAATTTCCATTACCCATAGGGGAATATTTAGAGTTTAAGTTAATTAAGGAGTTAAATTTTTTCAAGATTACCAACTGCTTGTGTGTATACACGGTGGTGTATGTAGAACTTTGTAAAGGAACTCAAAGTGTGGTATAGAGCGACGGGACAGCTCCAGGGCGACGGTAGACAGCCCCGTAGGGTATATAGAGCGACGGGACAGCTCCAGGGCGACGGTAGACAGCCCCGTAGGGTATATAGAGCGACGGGACAGCTCCAGGGCGACGGTAGACAGCCCCGTAGGGTATAGAGCGACGGTGACAGCTCCAGGGCGATGGTAGACAGCCCCGTAGGGTATAGAGCGACGGTGACAGCTCCAGGGCGACGGTAGACAGCCTCGTAGGGTATAGAGCAACGGTGACAGCTCCAGGGCGACGGTAGACAGCCCCGTAGGGTATAGGGCGACGGACAGCTCTGTTGTATGTTAGATGATAGTACGAGTACGTATGTGAGTTAGGAGCAGGGAACCAACCTGCTCTGTTGTATGTTAGAGCGATGCTCGGTTGTATGTTATTATCATAATAATAAGATTGATACACAGGTTAATTAAATAAGTTTAATTATGAAATAAGAGGGAGTTCGATCTCCAGTGGGGCCTTCTCACACCTAATAAATAGGCAGAGTCTTGAGGGGACACGTCACCAGAAAGAACTGGCGCGCGCTGGGGGTCACCCGTGGGACAAACGTAGAGCGCCGAGTGGGTATCGTTTAGCTGCTGGTGTCACGCCGGAAGACAACAAAACAGGGAACAGCCCTGTAGGATTAGATATGGGTGTTGAGAAGGTGGGGGACTAATAGAGAACAAATAGCGCCATGGGCTGTAGGACACTCACACCGTCCAACAGTCTGAAAGGGCGTGGCCATGGCAGGGGCTTGCAGAGGGAAAAAATATATAGAGAACGAGCTGCAGGCCCAAAGCCACGGTAGACTAATAGAAAACACAGGGTCGAGTGTACAGAAAGACTGCCGGTGTTGTGTTTCTGCTTTCAAGGGGGGAATGACACCGACAGCGATGGAGATGGCCAGGAGACAGACTGGAGGAGGAGGAAGCCGCAGGGGCCAGGCACCGCAGCCTGGTACACAGATGATCCACGACGAGAGGGAGGAGACGGCGGCGGTGGAGATGAGCCTCAACCAAGATGACCGACAGGGCGGAGATGACCGACGGGGCGGAGACGGCCGACGAGGCGGAGTCCAGCGGTCGCAGGCGGTGTTGCCCAGGGGAGAACGAGGCGGACATCGGAGGGGCCTTCCCGGCGGAGACGCTGTTTAGAGAGCGTTTTGAAACAACAGAGCACGGGCGGTGAATCATGGACAAGCAGGGACTTCCTTTCAGAGTCAATCAGGAGATTGAGAGACGAGACAACAGCGAGAAGTCCTGTGTTCATTGATTAGGAGTATGAGATATAAATGGAGGATTCATATATAAGATATATGTATAGAAGGATATATATATATATAGAAGGTAGATAAGAGGGAGAACAGTAGAACAACAGGATATAATTATTGGGAGCAGACAGGGGGGCTCCAATGGTTATGAGTCGTTGGATGTTGTTGGTTTTGGTGGTCGGTTTCGGTTCCCTTTGTGCACGAAGGGGGGCGCAAACAGACATCAGGCAGCAGGATCACTGGGTTGACCGTGGGCCGTCTTCATTTCTTGTGCACGAGAGACGAGGTTGGTTTGCTTCAACCACAGGCTATTTTTGGCATAATTAATTAAAAAACCAAATAATGATTTATGATTCTGAAGGGGTGATAAGAATCAAGGGGGGATTGAGAGAAAATGGTGGTTTTTCAATGTATGTGATGTATAGATTGGGGAGAGATGACAGCTAAAATGGTAGATCGAAATGTGCATGGAAGCAGGAGACGGTGATAGAACGGTGGTGGAACCAGTGGTTTCACAGGCACAGGCCGCGTCAGCAAGGGTTTTGTTATGAATTCCTTAGAAGAACATCTGAGATTAGAGTGTACTGTCTCCCAGGACAGGAGGGAGAGAGGTTCATCTTAATGAAACGTGAGTTTATTAGTGTTAAAGGTTATGCAGTTGTCATGACAACACGTCGCATGACAACCAGAAGGCGGGGCCATCGTTGCGACGACGAACATCTATAAGTCGAACGGTGTTTCCGGGTGTTGAGCAGACTAAAATCTGACTGAGACTAAGAGGGAAGAAACCAGAAGAGACTCTCTCCTCTCATTGAGAGAGAGGGGGGGGGGGGGGGAGAATGGCACATCACCAGTAGCTTCGGCTACCACGAGGATGGTCTTAGGCTAACGACTAGGCCTGACCACTATTGGACTGAATAACAAAAGGACAATCTGAACACACCGAGAGATCATTAGAATAGACTCTTCAAGGACGATACAATTTGATAACATCTGATAACATCTGATTAGGAGGTTCTGTTTATAGCAATAAACAACGCTTTTCCTCATAAGGTATCTCACGGTGTCGAAGTGTCGAATTCTTACGGAGGTGGAGAAGTATTATGGTTTATGGATTGCACTAACGGGGGGGAGATAAGGATCTTATCTACCAGTATCGGAGACGTCAGGACCATTAAAAGTACACAACGCAGAGGAATTGGATGGAGAGCCAAACAGACGAAGACGTGATACTGGCCAGTTTGATCAGAATCTTACACACGGTAGGTGAAGCAACACTCGGACGAGGAGTGGCAGGAGCGCAGGCCTCATATCCAGCCTCGGTGATGACATGATGAGTCTCAGGTGTGTAGGATGACCCAGGTAGACAGCGTGGGAATGAAGAGACAGGAAGCAGCCCATATAAGGGCATGCTGCCAGACAGGAGAGAGAGAGGCCCCGGCTGTGGTTGTAACAATAACACTAGATTATGTGAGTCTTACGCAGCAAATTATTTACATAGAGTACAGTTGTATTAATGGATACACAAAAGGTTCGGTTCATAGTGTATAGGGAAATGGATGAATGACACATCAAGGTCTTAGGGTCTAAACTTCAAGCTGACCAGCTATACCAGGGGTGGCCAACCAGTCAGAGACTACGAGCCACAAGAATTACTGTGGTACCACAAAGAGCCACACCATATACAAGCGTTTCTCAACCTTTTTTTTTCAGTCACGGCACCCTTCATGTGTTTATAGGTCTCACCCTCTGGCCTCTGAAGTTGCTAATGTCTTTTTTATTTGGGCCTCACAGGGTTAAAAGTACCATGTGAGACCCACGGTTGCAAAATTACAAAATCACTTTTAGCCATTTAAAAAAAAGAATGTTTATTTAAAACATGTTAAGGACATGTATAGTCAATTGGTCCTGTTGTTCAGCCTCACAATGCTATTTGATAGTTATACTCACATCCTTTTTTCATCATGTTTCATGAGGGAAGTCTCAAACTTTGTAGTGGCCGCTTGTCGCTCCCCAATGAATCGACAAGCATCACGATGCACCCACCAGATATTTCCTATACTCAGCAATCAAAGTTGTGGATGATGAATGAGTTGAATGTCCAAGTTGCAGCCGATGTATTTTGCAGTGTTTAAGGAAAGATGAATGATGATGAAGTTGAACAGAACAGTTGTCAATTGTTTGTTACAGATAAGCAGTTCCAACAGTGAAAGCAGGTTTGAGAGTGAATCCTCGCCGGTGCATGCAATGGCAGTAATCAGCTAGGTTACTTATAGAGGTGGGGCTATAATGGAGGTGGAAAGCCCCCTAGTGTTTAAACAATGTAAATTCTAATATTCTAACAATATAAATCAACCAAGTCGGTTTTGGCTTCTACAATAGTAAAATGTGTTTATATGTCCCACCCTCTGGCCTCTGAAGTTGCTAATGTCTTTTTAATTTGGGCCTCACAGGGTTAACCTCTTAAGCCCGAGATATACAGTAAAAGTGTATATTGTCAGCATTACGTTTGTTTATCAATTATTTTAACTGTTATTAGTGAAATATAAGATTATAGAAATCTCAGGGCATTGAGTCGGAAACCGGCGCATATTGACAGGAGGAAGTGGCACAGCCAAAAGTGAGTGTAGTCTTTTGAAGGAAGAGACTCAGGGCTTTCGAATTTAGAAAAACTACCCTACCCAGCTCACACCAGCCCCTGTCAATCATCTGACTTCTGGATTTACTTTTTTATTTCTCTTATTTTTTGGGATTATCTCCCACAAACCTGAACGTTATTGCCATAAAACAGAACGCAGTTAGTTTCTCTACCTTTCTGTGAACGTCTTGCAAAAAACGGTGTTGCAATACGATGCAAAATGGTGGAGAAATTTACATTATAAAAAAGATGGCAGAATTCAGTACTGTATCTACAAAACCTTCTGTTTAATCATCTTCCCTTTATTCATTTGCTTAGATTTTTCAGGTCTGTTAAATTTTAGCATGGTGTTATTCACAGTCAGAGATCATTATTTTATTTTTTTATAGAATTGATATTCTCCTTTGGTTCATTACAATTTACTCAAGCCTAGTAACAGATACACTATTTCTGACACTGATCCATATATGTCCCTAGATTCAGATACCAAGAACATGCAAATGGACAATTACAAAAAATGTAAATGTTTATTCTGCGTCCTTATGGAATGAGTGAGAAAAAAAATACAAAAAAAGGTATTAGAATTCTTTATTTTAATTTTTTTTATGGATGGAAGAGCCGCACATTGACGGGCAAAGAGCCGCATGGGCCCCCGAGCCGCGGGTTGGCCACCCTGAGCTATACAGTCGGAAATGGCCAATTCTATGAGGGATTTATGCAATACATTATTCAGATGGGGAGATAATAGCAGGTCTGGGTCTCATGGTCTGAACTTGTAGCTGGCCAGCGGGAGCAGGATGAGCCTCCTCCACTTGTGCTAGATCTGTCTAAACATCTGTTCATGTTTACACACATCATGTGGTGGAGCCACACAAGGTTAGCTGAAATGTGGCTCAGTATACATACAGCTATAGAGATACCATATTTACTGACATGTAAGTCAGTATGTACAGTACAAGATACCATATTACTGAAGTATAACGTTGAAGCTTGTAAAGGCAGGATGACAAGCCGACATAACAAACGCGCACTATGCACAGACACACACACACACACACACACACACACACACACACACACACACACACACACACACACACACACACACACACACACACATCAACGTGTTCCTCGCTACTTTCCCTTCACAGCTGATTCGAGAGAGAGAAAACCGCAAACGTACTATTTCTGATCTGGACTGGTCCTCTGAGCTCCTCTCCAGTCGAGCTGCAGTGTTTAAATCCAACATATTGATAAATCCTCTGTCGTTGCTGTGTAACAATGGCTCTGATTCACATGAAGTAAAATCTACTCTAGAAGTGAAAGTGAAAGTATAGGGGAACGGTGGGGGGAGGGGGCACTAGGCAATTAATTTACTCAAGTGGATTCCTGAACACAAGAATGACACCGTTATCACTGACTGACTACTGTGGCAAGCCTAGGTAGAACTAAATATAACTTAATAAAAAAATTAGGGCTGTCAAAGTTAATGCTTTAACTTGAGATACATTTAAATTAAATTAAAAAATTTAAAGAAATGTATCTAGATGAATCTATGGAGTGAACAATTTTCAACGTTCTGAACTTCCAGCAGTATCTTTGCTTATGCTTTTTTTTGCATTGACTCATGCACCTTTTTGAAAATCATCTGACATGAAGATGGAACACATTTTTGTTGTTAATATGATTTATATTACTGGTAGTTCATACAAGACATTATCGTCCTCGAAGCCAATCTGCACCTTAACATAGGCCTGGGTTGTTTTTATTTCTGTTAGAGCCGCGGATATAAGAAAGGTCTTTAGAGCTGAGTCAATGCTGATGGTTTTGTTGAACATTTGTATTTCACAGGAGAGAAACTGTATTCAAAGATTAAAGAACGCTATTAAAAATACTCTTTGAATCTAAATATACTTTCTTTGTATTGATTCTACATTAATTCCATGATTTTACTCAAGTAAATATCTGTTACAAGCTTCGGTCTTTAGTAGAAAAAAATCTATTGACAGCACAATTTTTTTAAATATTTAATAATAATTCAAAATATTTTTTTCCCTGTTGTACCGAACCGTGACCCCAAAACCGAGGTATGTACCGAACCGTGGCTTCTGTGTACCGTTACACCCCTAATATTTACTGACATGTAGCTCAGTGTGTACAGCATGATATAGTATATTTAATGACTGGGCCAATTTTATTTGTGCTATATCTTCTCCCCTTAGGGCCTATACTCCGAAAACGTCTCCTTTCACTGCTACGCAGATGACAGTCAGATCTACCTGCCATTGAAAAGGAACAATAGCATCCCGGTGAAACCATTGTTAGCATGCCTTGATGATGTCAAAGCATGGTTGGCATTAAATTGTCTATGTCTCAATGAGTAAAACGGAGGTTATGGTCAGGGACGTGCACAGGACTTTAGAGGGGCAGGTGCTCAAAGGCTGAAAAGGGCGCTATACCTGTGTTTGTTTAAACTGAGCGCGCGTAGGGCCCTTTTCGGGCGGGGGGCCCCCTTTTTATGCTTTTTGGGGGGTTTTGGTGATCAAATATTGAATATTGAACTATAATAATCAGTGCAGGAGCTCACTTATCATTGAAAGACACTTTTATCACTGAGTTAAAAGGCCCATACATCTCCATAAATGTTCAGGGGGGAGTGTCAGGATGGAGGTAGGTGAGTTCCAGTTGTGGTATGCAATCAAGGAGACGGAGAAGGTGTACTCTTAAGTAGGTTCAGTTTAATAGTAAAGAACACAAAGAGTAATACTAGGATACATTCGCAGAGTGGCAAGATAGATAGAGGGAATTATATGAAGCTTAATGGGGTCCAGAAACCGGAACCGCCCACGTTATCTCCGAACGTTATTATGAAGACCTGACGGAGAGCAAACAAAGAGAGAAGGGTTAAATAGAGACCACATTCCGACATACCACACACACCCCTGTGACAGCCAATCAGGAGACCCATACACTAAGTGACAGGGGAGACAAGTGACAGGAGCCAAGTGACAGGTGTCAGAATGGTGGGTGGTTCTCAGACAGCAGTCAGCGAACCAGAACGTAACAGTACCCTCCCCAGACGAACCGCACCAGACGTTCACCTAGGGGCCTCGGGATGCAGCCGCCGGAAATCAACGATCAGGCTGGGATCTAAAATATCCCTTTGAGGCACCCAAGAACGCTCTTCTATCCCGTACCCCTCCCAATCCACCAAGAACTGAAACCCCCTACCCCTCCGCCTACAACCCAGTATCCTCCGCACCATGTAAATGGGCTGACCACCAATAAACCGAGGAGGAGGAATCGTAGGTAGTTGCGGGGCCAAGGGCGATAAGAGGAATGGCTTCAACAGGGACACATGAAACGTCGGATGGACCCTCATCGAGCTCGGAAGCCGTAGCCTGTAAGCCACAGGATTCACCCAACGCACCACTTTAAAGGGCCCTATGAAGCGAGGAGCCAGCTTCCTGGATTCCACCCGGAGAGGGAGATCCCGGGTGGAAAGCCAAACCCGCTGCCCAGGACGGTAAACTGGAGCCGGAGGGCGCTTGCGGTTAGCCTGCCGCTGGGTTCGAACAGAAACCTTCTGCAGCGCCGTTCGGACCCGATTCCACGTCCTGCGGCAGCGAGCCACATGTGCCTGGGCCGAGGGCACCTCCGCCTCCTGCTCCTGCTTGGGAAACAGAGGAGGTTGAAAACCATATTGACACTGAAAGGGAGACATACCGGTAGAGGAGGAGAGGAGGGTATTATGCGTGTACTCAGCCCAGGCCAACCTCCTACTCCACGTTGCCGGGCCGGCGGCAAATGCCTTCCAGAACCTGGAGGCGAACTGAGGACCCCGGTCCGACACAATATCCACTGGAAGCCCGTGGACCCGAAAGACATGCTGTACCACCAGATCAGCCGTCTCTCTCGGGCCGAGGGGAGCTTGGGAAGAGGAATAAAGTGGGCCGCCTTAGAGAAACGGTCCACCACCACCAAAATAGTGGTGAACCCGTCTGAAAGGGGAAGGCCAGAAATAAAGTCCAGGGATATGTGCGACCAGGGCCGTTTAGGAATAGGAAGCGGCCGGAGGAGACCTGCCGGTGCACGGCGAGAGGTCTTACTGCGCGCACACACCCGACAGGCCGCCACAAAGGAACGCGTATCCCCCTCCACTGTCGACCACCAGAACCTCCTACGGATAAACTCCAGGGTCCTGGTGGCCCCAGGGTGGCTGGTGAGGGATGAGGCATGTGCCCACTGCAGCAAACGTGAGCGGGCTCCCGTGTCAGCGCCGATCTTACCACCTTATCTATGCCCCAAGACACGGGTGCCGAAATCAAGGCCGGTGGAATAATGGGATGGGGCTTCTCCTCCCGACCAGGAAGATCAAACTGGCGCGATAACGCGTCAGGTTTGATGTTCTTGGAACCGGGCCTATAGGAGATGGAAAATCGAAATCGAGTGAAGAATAAGGCCCACCTGGCCTGGCGAGCGTTAAGGCGTTTAGCCCCTTGGATGTAAGCCAAGTTCTTATGATCAGTCCAAACAATGAAAGGATGTGCCGCGCCCTCTAACCAATGTTTCCATTCCTCCAGTGCCAACTTGATTGCCAATAACTCCCGATTACCCACGTCGTAGTTACGCTCGGCCGACGACAGCCGGCGAGAAAAAAAAGCGCACGGGTGCACTTTCCCATCCTTTAAGCATCTCTGAGAGAGCACCCCCCCCCACCGCGATGTCAGAAGCATCCACCTCCACAATGAACGGAACCTCTGCATTGTGGCGGACCAATACAGGGGCAAAGGTAAACCGACGTTTGAGATCGCAGAAGGCCGACTCTGCCCTAGGCGACCATTCAAAGCCAGGTAGAGAGGACTTAGTGAGAGCTGTTAACAGATTGGCTAAGGCGCTAAAGTTGCGAATAAAGCGCCTGTAAAAATTTGCAAAGTCCAAAACCTGTTGTAACCCCTTGAGCGACGAAGGCTGTGGCCAGTCGAAGACTGCACTCACCTTGGCTGGATCCATGCGAAGATCACCCTTTGTCAACACAAAGCCCAGGAAGGAAATGGTGTCAGTGTGAAACACACACTTCTCAGCCTTAACGAATAGTTGATGCTTGAGGAGACGGTCTAGCACCTCTCGAACGTGCAGTTGGTGTTGCACCATATCGCGAGAAAAAATTTGGATATCATCTAAGTAAACAAACACCGACGCCCCAATCAAATCTCGCAGCACGTCGTTAACCAGGGCTTGGAAGACTGCCGGTGCATTAGCAAAAACAAAAGGGCATGACCAAATACTCATAGTGACCATTAGGCGTATTAAATGCAGTCTTCCACTCGTCTCCTTCTCTAATCCTGACCAGATTGTATGCATTACGTAAATCAAGTTTAGAAAAGACCTGCGCCCCCTGTAAGCACTCAAAGGCAGTGTCCATGAGAGGTAACGGATATCGGTTCTTGATGGAAACGTCATTCAATCCCCTATAATCAATGCACGGACGCTGACCCCCATCTTTTTTACCAACAAAAAAGAAGCCAGCGCCGGCAGGAGATGTGGAAGGACGTATGTGCCCCGCAAGCAATGCCTCCTCAATGTAGGTGTTCTCATGGCCACAGTCTCGGGGCGCGAGAGAGAGAACATACACCCACAGGGCGGCGAGGTACCGGGTAGGAGATTAATGGGACAGTCGTATGATCTATGAGGCGGTAGTGCTTTAGCACGCGTTTTGCTAAAAAACTTCCGCAGGGTCCCAATAGATCTTAGATCCTATCAAATCGGGATTAGAGGGTATGACCGAAGAGGGGGGGGGGGGGGGGGGGGGATGGGCAAACCCTCGCCGAAGACCGACTTCACGTCGTCCTCCGTTGAGAGTTCACCCGTGCCCCAGTTAATATTACGTTTGCAAGAAGAAGAAGAATGAGTGTAATACCAGCATTCAACTGTATGCGCCACAGCGGTTTCTATCATCATCATCATCACCACCCACGCTATGCATAAAATATATAGGTCCGCGGAGAGGCACGCTGAGGAGGCCGTGCAAACTGCAATGGAATATGGGGCATCTCTCTCTCTCTTTACCTAATATTTTTATTCTATACTGACATTTTTCAGTTGGAAGGGCAGTCTATATGCGTAACGGTAAAAAGAAATATATATATATTTTTTTATTTTCAAAAAGGGCACTTTTTATGAGGGTCAAAAAGGCAGGTGCTCAAGCACCCCTTGGGCTCTATGTGTGCACGTGCCTGGTTATGGTGTTTGGTCCCAGCAATGGGCATGTGTTTCCTCCTGGTGATTTGGGCCCCCTTGGACTTTTTGTGAAGCCAACTGTCACCAACTTAGGGGTGAAGTTCGATTGTGACCTTAAGTTGGACAAGCAGATCAATGCTGTGGTGGGAAAGAGCTTTTTCCAATTTAGGAGGCTGTCCAAGGTCAAACCTTTTTTATCCTGTAGTGTTTTTGAAACTGTCATCCATGCCTTTATGACCTCTCGCCTTGACTATTGTAATGCTTTATATGTTGGTGTCAGTCAGGCCTCCCTCTCTCGTTTGCAGCTAGTTCAGAACGCTGCTGCCCGTCTGCTAACGGGAACACGTAAGCGGGAGCACATTTCCCCTGTGCTGGCTTCCCTCCACTGGCTTCCTGTGCATTTTAGGATTGATTTTAAGGTTTTACTGTTTGCTTTTAAATGTTTGAACGGCTTGGCACCGGGCTACCTCTTGGACCTGCTGGAACCTTATGTTCCTCCAAGGTCCCTCAGGTCCTCTGACCAGCTCCTCTTGGCTGTTCCCAAGTCCAGGCTGAAGCTTAGGGGGGACCGTGCTTTCGCTGTGGCAGCCCCAAAGCTCTGGAATGAGCTGCCACTGCATGTTAGGCTACTCTGTGTATAAATAGCATGGTAATTAAAACCTACCGGTGTATAATAGCATGGTAATTAAAACATACCTGTGTATAATAGCATGGTAATTAAAACCTACCGTGTGTATGAATAGCATGGTAATTAAAACATACCGGTGTATTATAGCATGGTAATTAAAATCTACCTGTGTATAATAGCATGGTAATTAAAAACCTACTCTGTGTATAAATAGCATGGTAATTAAAACCTACGTGTGTATAATAGCATGGTAATTAAAAACCTACTCTGTATAAATAGCATGGTAATAAAAAACCTACTCTGTATAAATAGCATGGTAATTAAAACCTACCCTGTGTATAAATAGCATGGTAATTAAAACCTACCCTGTGTATTTAGCATGATAATTCAAACCTACCTTGTGTATAAATAGCATGGTAATTAAAACATACGCTGGCTGTGTATGAATAGCATGGTAATTAAAACCTACCCTGTGTATAATTAACATGGTAATTAAAACCTATCCTGTGTATAATTAACATGGTAATTAAAACCTACCACAGTAGGAACATTAGGGAGGTACTGTTTCAGCCCTGGGGGGCCTCAGTTCCACAGCAGCCCTATTGTACAGCTGTCCTATACCAGGCGTCACGGTTACACAGCTTAGAACCTCCCTTAATCTGCTGTGAAGTGTTGCTACACCACCGTCTGTGAATATGTGACTACAGTAAATACTATATAATGTTTTTGAGTTCTAATAAATTATTATCAATTTTAGTTTATTCACACAATTTATTTAGTCCATTCATTCATTTCAGTTGAAAGTCCTGTTGGCCCCTCAGTGGCCTTCCTGCAGTCACTGAGTCACTCACATTAGTCCCACTAATGTTTTTAATAATCATTTTAATCACAGCACACGGTCAGGCCCTCAGAAAGCCTGAAGTCTGTGTGCCAAAAAAAAAGTTTTCCAGTATTCCATTTCCTCATCCACGGTCCATTCATTCAGAATTGTTTTCACTTCTGGTTTTCGCTCGTCACATTTCACCTAGATCCCTTATTAGTGGGGTATCATTGGAAAGCTACACTCATTGAGTACAATGCTGACCAATCATTTCCGCAATCGGCGGATGATTGGCAGTTCTGGAGCCTCTGGAGTCAGGGGTGGTTAATCTGATGCGCGAGCGTAAAAAGTTGCACGCATATCGTCATGTAACTCGAGAACCAAGGCACAGAGTTGGCATTCGAAAGGCAACAAATAGAGCTTTAATTCGTAATTTATATGTTCTGCGAAAAATGCAGCCCTGAGCCGCTAGACACTCGCAAAGTGCAGCGACTTTCGTCTGTTCCGCCGGCAGGCACGTCGGCCAAAAAATTTATTCTTGCATCACAGCTTTCTCTTAAAGGGGACATGCATTGCTATTAATAGCACTAGTCCTAACAAAATTAATAGTTGGTTTCAGGTTGCCGATCGACCCTGCCGATTTAGGTGCGACCCAATATATTTTATGAGTTTTTAAAAAAAAATATAATTTTTTTTTTTTTTTTTTTTTTTTTTTTTTAGAATAAAGTTTCATAGAAATCTTAGTCAAACATTTAGTATTATGGATATTAAACATGCTGGCAGAGTACATGCATCCATGTTGTTGTGAACATTTTAATTAAATAAAGAAATTCCCTATCCATAGTCGCCGTGGGAAAGAATAAAATAAAAAAATTAAATAAAATAAATTCCCTACCTACCCATGGCCAAACTGACAACCAACCTGAAACCAACTATTAATTTTGTTAGGCCCTATTTGGGCAACTTTACACAATTCCTGTGAGTCTATGGAAGACATCTGTAAGTTTTTTTTTTTTTTTGTTTTATATTTCTAATGGTGTAATCAAAAGCATCATTTTCCAGCCTCAGGATTTCAGCCTGTTATTGGCTGGGCTCCGCCCATAAGCACTTTCAGTGACAGTCATCCACACAGTCTGCGAGTGGCAGACAGAGAGAGAGAGAGACACGGAGCACTGTGTAAACACAACTGCGTGTGTGAGATACGCAGGTCCCCTTCTCTTTCTCTCTCTCCCTCTCCCGTTTGAGGAAGTCTTCCACTGTGCGCTACAGCTATAGACGGGGCGTTAGTTATGCTCCCGAATCGAGAGAGAGAGAGAGATAGAGAGGGGGAGAGAGAGAGACAGACCGAGAGACGACAGCGCGAGGCGCGTGTGTGTATGTGTGCTCTGTCGCGAGGGTGTATCTGTTTCTCCCTCTCTCTCTCGCTCGCTTTCTGTCAAACCCCGTTTGGTGCGCTACAACCACAGAGCCAATCGGATCACTATCCGCTCCATCCTCACCACGTGATGTCACGATGGAGTAGGAAATGAATCACCTGAATGACGGCAATCCGCCAATATGGTATTTAGAGACACAGACACATTGATACTAACTCCTATTACTATAATACAATGCTAGACACTGAAAAACATTTATAATGCATGTCCCCTTTAATGGTTTTCAAAGATTTATTTTAACAAAAAAGGATCTGAATTTGGGGTTAATATACCCGATACCGATCAATACCGATCAATTCAAATATGCCGCGATCGGCTCCGATTCCAATCTGTCCGATGCGATCTGGACATCCCTAATTAACATTAGTGTGTGACTGGGATAACAAATGCAGCATCCATTGCTGCTGTACAACAACAACAAAAAACGATTGAAACACACTTTCCATAAAAGTGTATACACAGTTACATACTCTGTATAAAACATGTAAATGATTGATGATCCACTCTTGATTTTCAAGTGTCAAAATGTATTAAAGAAACATCACAATTATGTTAATTCAGTCAGAAAAAGCTTATTGAGGAATGTTAACAAGTTGGGATGTCCCGATACCACTTTTTGGGTACTTACATTTGGGTACTTGCCGATACCGAGTACAGATATGAGTACTTAATAATACCATTACAGGGGGGCGCTCCAGTAGCACACCACATAGTGCTCTGAGTGGTGAAGCGGTCGCCCCGGGTTCGTTTCCCAGACCCGGTGGCCATATGCCGCATGTCTTCCCCTCTTCTCCTCCCGTTTCACCCTCTCTCCTCTGTCGGTCCTGCGTGGCCAAAAAAAAGCTGTCGGTCCTGCACGACCAGTAAAAGCGAATAAAGATAATAATAAAAAAATTATAATAATACCATTACAGTTCCAACGATGAATATGAGTGTAACGGATGGTATCGTGAAGCGCAGTCAAGAAGGGCTGGGGTGAGTAGCGGTGCCAGGATGGTATCGTGAAGCACAGTCACGAAGGGCTGGGGTGAGTTGCGGTGCTATGGGTTAAACTCACTCTCACATCCTCAAAAGACGCATAGACACGGTACAAAGAAGTGAATTCACCTCTTGGTATAGCGGTCTGTGTTGTTGCACGCGGCGTGGCAGACCCGTGTTCGAAACTCCCTCGGGGCATCGACGTTTGAGGTGACGTTGTGACAACCGTTACAATGGTGCTGACTGACCCGGATGCGTGAACACTTAAGGCAACGCACTTGTGCTTCCGCGTTTCTCTGATTGGCCACGGAGCCCACGTGACCACGCGCTAGCACGCCCCCTTATCCACGCCTGCCGCTACGCCGCGCCAAGCTCCTCTGTGTGTTGCAGCGCGCGGCAGAGGTCCCTGTGTGTTCTCGCCTTCCTCAATTTATACGCATGGAAGTATTGACTACGCCGTAACGAATCATTAAAAAAATATACCGTTAACTGGAATATGTTGGATTATGTAATTGGTTTGTCATGACAAACAAATAAAAAAATCGCGATTTACCCGGTGGCTACAACAACACACAGTGACTACATGTAGTGACCGTAGGGCGACTTGATGGATTGAAATGGAAAACTTGAGGCTCAGAAGACAGACTCATTGGAGTCTTCTCTAAAGACACAGGCGGGGGGAAACAGCTGAATTCAATTCGCACAAGGTGACGGATGAGCCGAGAGAAAAGAACCAACAGTTAGTAATCTCCTCAGGTATAGTGCTTCACCTCCCCTCTCCACATACGGCCTATAGATCAGAGCCAGGATTCTGTGTGGCTTCAACACAAACAGCAACATGTAGTCACTGTGTGTTGTTGTAGCCAGCGGGTAAATCGTGATTATTTTATTTGTTTGTCATGACAAACCAATTACATAATCCAACATATGTGTAAAGGCACAACATATTCCAGTTAACGGTATCTTTTTTTAATGATTCGTTACGGCGTAGTCAATACTTCCATGCGTATAAATTGAGGAAGGCGAGAACACACAGGGACCTCTGCCGCGCCCTGCAACACACAGAGGAGCTTGGCGCGGCAGGCGTGGATAAGGGGGCGTGCTAGCGCGTGGTCACGTGGGCGTTGTGGCCAATCAGAGAAACGCGGACGCACAAGTGCGTTGCCTTAAGTGTTCACGCGACCCGGATGCCTTGGGTGGAGTGGAGTGAGTTTAAGGAGAGTGAGTGTAACGGATGGTATCGTGAAGCGCAGTCAAGAAGGGCTGGGGTGGTAGCGGTGCCAGGATGGTATCGTGAAGCACAGTCACGAAGGGTTGGGGTGAGTAGCGGTGCTATGGGTTAAACTCACTCTCACATCCTCAAAAGACGCATAGACACGGTACAAAGAAGTGAATTCACCTCTTGGTATAGCGGTCTGTGTTGTTGCACGCGGCGTGGCAGACCCGTGTTCGAATCTCGGGGCATCGATGTTTGAGGTGACGTTGTGACAACCGTTACATGAGTACAGTATTGGACCCAATACCGATACTGGTGGCCCTTTGTTCATTGAAAGGAAATGTCAAGTTAGTATCATGATACACAAAACTTTCAAACGATTCATGGGACCAGCGTGATTGGTTGCTATGGCAAACTAACATTGGCTAACCTGTGATAAATAAGATGACAAATAAAATGTCACAGTTGCTGTGGATGTTTTTGAACCACTAAAAGGAACTAAATTGAAGCAAACTAGCTTTGTCACTTGTTTGTGGACTACCTAGCTACCAATATCCTTTACAACTACTGGCAACTGCAAAATCAGGGTAACTGAGTGGATGATGCAATCTTTTCAGGACCTAGACTGACTATCTTAAATGGTTTGATTATGATGACAACCAGGGAGGATAGTTTCTCAAGGGGATTTAGTTATATTTACACAAATACTCACGGCTATAACATTTAGCCTAACTTGCTTAAATTCATATTGAGATTTTTCTTTTTCTTTACACTGTTTATTCTTATATTCTGATTCAATTGTATTGCCTATATTTATGTATTTCTTCTATTACCATTATTATTTGTCCTGTTTACTTATTATAAATGAATGTTATATGTTATGTAAGTACAGTATGTGTGTTTACTAGTCCTTTGTCCTGTTTACTTGTAATGTTATATGTTATGCTGTAAGTATTAGTGTTGTCACGATACTGGAATTTCGACTTCGATACGATACCTTGAAAAGTATCGATACTTCGATATTATTTCGATATATATAAAAAAAAAAAAAAAAATTAAACAAATTTAGCTTCAAATTTAGCTTCTCTCTGGTACTATAAGAGAAGATAAATATAACACTTTTAAAACCCTTTATTTATCTTTAGATCACACATTTAAAAATAACTGTTCATCTCACTTCAATCATTTTTATTGCAAATGCAGAACATGGTATTTTCTCAAGCAGACAGATGTAAACACTGTAATCTGTGTTGCATGTACCTGACAAACTGAACTGTTTGTATTACAGTTAGTAACAGTTTCGAGAGAGAGAGAGAGAGAGAGAGAGAGAGAGAGAGAGAGAGAGGGCTGGCTATGCTCGGAGCGTTTTAGCAACGTTACATTTTCAACAAGATTGCTGCTATTTAAACACTTGATGGAAACGGGGTAACGTTAAACTTATGTCGACTGTAGTATTGTATGAGACCTCGACATAACGTTTAAACGTTAACGTTACTCCGTTTTCCATGCAGTATTTTTAAATGGGCAGCTAAGCTAACGGAGCTAACTGCTAGCAGTAGCTAACGTTAGCTGAAAGCTGTAACGTTACAACGAATCAGCTGTTGATATTATGCGCCATCAGTAGACAACGTATCATGTATTAAACTAGAGTTAATGGTTTAATGCTTCAGTCACAGTGACGTTGAAAGAGCAGCTGTCACGAACCTCTCATTTCTTTATGGAGATCCGCGTTGGCACTGCTCTAACACCGCTTGCAAATAGCATTGGGGCATCATTAGCTTGTCCTTCGTTGTTTACTTCAAACCCGAAGTACCTCCAAACAGCACTTCTGCTGTTTTCTTTATCTACAAGCACAAGTTGCGGAGGCTCTGCATTTACCATCTTCTTCAGCTAAAATGTTTTGTTTACTAACAGAAGACTGCTCTGTGAGGGGGAGGGCTGGAGCAGCCGGAGGGGCAAGAGTGCTCTGAACAGCGCGTCAACAACTTGCGGTAGAACACTCGCCAGCTGGTACCGATACTGCAGAAAGTATCGGTACTTCGGGAAATGAGTATCGAAGCCGTTTTAAATATTCAGTATCGATATGTATCGATACTTCGATATTTTTGACAACACTAGTAAGTATTATGTTGCACGGTCACCATGTAGGTTTTTTTGTGGACCCCAGGAAGAATAGCTACTGCATGCTGTAGCTAATTGGGGATCCTAATAAACTAAACTAAACCCTGCCCATACCTCCCCTCCCCATGACGCTATGACACCAGAATTTCCCCCCAAGGGGATCAATAAAGGAATATCTCATCTCATCTTTTACATTGAAACACCTTCTGTTAACCAATGCAACGTGATTGGAAAAACAAAATTTCCGTTGTGCTTTTAGAACGTTTCCATGGAATCGAGGCTGAAATCGGCTGTTGATTTTGGCCTCACCTCCTCCATCTCAAGTGCCACTGTGAAAACTCGATGCAGCACCAGTGCCACATGAGCCCGCCGGTCAAAATCCGACTCTGATGCGGAGGCCCGGGGGATTAGGAACGCTGATCTCAAGAGGCGCCAGTCCAGAGTGCAATTGCCTTCAGCCAGTGTTGTAGTCGAGTCACTAAATCTCGAGTCCGTGTCGAGTCTCGAGTCCCCTTTACCCTAGTCCGAGTCCAAGTCATCGAGGTTGAGTCCACTCCACTCTGGCAGTCAAAGAGCTGACATACAAATAAATAAAAAAGGTCTACAATAATTAAACATAAATGACACAGCGGTCACCGTTTCAAAGGGAGTTTATTTACTTTGTGACACAATAGCCAAACAGATGCACTAGCCATCAATATCGTATGCCAAATGATTAGGGCCTATTACAAAAATAAATACAAATAAATAAATAATATCGCCAATATCTTTTATTAAATAACTTCATCAATTAACAAGTCTGAGTCCGAGTCTGCACCTTCCAAGTCTGAATGCAGTCAATGCTTGAGTCCAAGTCGAGTCACAAGTACTGAAAATCAGTCCAGGACTCGAGTACTACAACAGTGCCTTCAGCATATAACCTTTGAACGTCTCAGATTCGGGCCTACACTGCTTTACACACATTGTTATAGGATTATATCCCTTACTAATATCCCCACTAAGTGTTACTAATGCTCACTGATGGCAGCCATTTTGCATCAGGCCAGGCTCAAACTGCAAAACCTCTGATCACTAATAGCCTACACAAGTTGAATCATAATCGTATTCGATCTGCTACCTGAGAAATATTATGCTCAGGTGTCAAAGTGGGGTCTTTGCTATATTTATGTCTCTACTATTACCATGCCCATAACTGCACCTCCCTCCCCCCTCCCCCATGCTGCTATGACGCCTGGATTTCCCCAAGGGGATCAATAAAGGAATATCTTATCTTTTCTTATCTTACTCTGGTATGAACAGTTTACGTTATATTTTGAGGAAACCATACTGACTGATTCACGTGGTGAAACACATCGACTAACTTTCCAGATAGTGTGGGATTGATCTTATTTCTAACACAAAACACACACACACACACACACACACACACACACACACACACACTAAGGGACTGCGAGAGCGATGAGTTGGACAGACCACTTAAGTAGGGCTGCAACTAACGATTATTTTGGTAATCGACTAATCTGCCGATTATTTTTTCGATTAGTCGACTAATCTAATGATTATTTTTGTCATTCGATTAGTCGACTAATCTAACGATTATTTTTGTCACACCCTCAATCTCTGCTTCCTGTGGGCATGGCTCCTTCTCCAATGCATGTTTTACCTCACATGCTCAAGTCTGCACACCTGTGAATGTCACCCTGTTGTCCAGTCCCTCTGCCTTAACAGTTAACTTAACATAACATGATGATCCCATAGCAAATAAAAATAATGACTCATGAAACATTTGAATTTGGATCTTAATCAAATCAAAATGTATTTGAACAATACAACAATCACTCATAACAAGATAAATAAATTAAATAATACAAATTAAAGTGGAAGTGTTTAAATAACTAATAAAAAAATATAGCAGACTTCTTAGCTACATCCCAGGGAACTAATGGGATAACTGGGGATGTTGTTTGCTCCTGACAAGAGTCTCAAAGTCTGGGGTGATGGTAGACAAAGCAACTCTGAGGTCATGCTCAATGTCCAATCTGTTCCTCTGCTTTGTCTTCAGCTGGACCAGAGCTGAGAAGCCACTTTCACAAAGATAGGTAGTGCAAAAAAAAATAAAAAATATATAAAAAAAACCGACGTCGATCATAAAAACTCGTCGACGCAGAATTTTTGCGTCGATTAGTCATAAAAAAATCTATATATATTTTTTTATATACTTTTTATACTTTTTTTTATTTTTATTTTTTTTGCACTACCTATCTTTGTGAAAGTGGCTTCTCAGCTCTGGTCCAGCTGAAGACAAAGCAGAGGAACAGATTGGACATTGAACATGACCTCAGAGTTGCTTTGTCTACCATCACCCCAGACTTTGAGACTCTTGTCAGGAGCAAACAACATCCCCAGTTATCCCATTAGTTCCCTGGGATGTTAAGCTAAGAAGTCTGCTATATTTATTTTTTAGTTATTTAAACACTTCCACTTTAATTTGTATTATTTTATTTATTTATCTTGTTATGAGTGATTGTTGTATTGTTCAAATACATTTTGATTTAAAGTTGCTTAAGATCCAAATTCAAATGTTTCATTTTCTTTTTTTTATTTGCTATAGGATCATCATGTTATGTTAAGTTAACTGTTAAGGCAGAGGGACTGGACAACAGGGTGACATTCACAGGTGTGCAGACTTGAGCATGTGAGGTAAAACATGCATTGGAGAAGGAGCCATGCCCACAGGAAGCAGAGATTGAGGGTGTGACAAAAATAATCGTTAGATTAGTCGACTAATCGAAAAAATAATCGACAGATTAGTCGATTACCAAAATAATCGTTAGTTGCAGCCCTACACATAATGCTAGTGTGGCACTTAAAATGTCAAAGGCACTAGATCTCCCCCCCCCCCTCTCTCTCTCTTTCTAACACATTGTTTGGAGTTGTGTTTTTTGTAGTTATTCATAGAGGCTGTACTTTGCGCTCGTTTTGTGATGACAATTTGGGGCATTTTGGGGTACTTTGCGATTGTTTGTGGTGACAGTTACTGGGACTTTGCAGCACCTTGTGCATAGGCGGCGGGTGAGCCGAACATTAGGGGAGGCTATAGCTGGGAGTCGCGCGGAGCGCACACATTTTTTCCTTTTTTATTGTTTGCTTGCGCACGCTGCGTGCACCTGCAAACGGTGCTGTCCATGGTTCTGAATTCATACAATACACACACTCACTAGGCTACTACAGCAAGCCCCACTCATCTAATATATAGTGCAAATTAAGTGTTCAAATGAAGGCATCCAATATGATTAACCACTGTCTTACCTTAATGCAGCAAAATGTGACGTTTCGTCTTGGCATCAATTAGAGCCATATGAAATCCGCGTTCACGGAATCGCGGACGGAATCGCGGAATTGACCAATAAAAATGGAATCAACTGTAAAACGTGGAATATTGCAGAATTTGGCCTAATCTTGACTGAAATTCAGTTTTTGGGTGGAACGTTTGGTGCAAAGCAAACATGATCGGGGAGGCGGGGACACTACAGCGGGTTACACACAACACGCAGCAGTGCTCAAGCGTCTGGCTGCTTTGGTGTTAACATCGTCAAGAAACTAAGAAATTCCTAAATAAGCCCTCAATTCAGAGCAGAACAGTATCCTAATGACTTTTATGACTCCGGCGATAAGGTGTTTAGCTATTTCTGTCAACGTTCCGTGGACTGGACCCGCAAAAACACGTGCGACACTATTGTGATTAAATAGCTAACGTTACAGTACATAGGACTATAGCTGGAAATGATAGCTTCTTGCTAAATCTGGTGCACCCATCCATTTGTTTAATGCAAACTATTGTCATTACACACTGTCCTTTATAAACTAAATAAACTTAAATAGTTATGTAACGTTACAGTACATAGGACTATAGATGGAAATGATAGCTTCTTGCTAAATCTGGTGCACCCATCCATTTGTTTAATGCAAACGATTGTCATTATACACTGTCTTTTATAAACTAAATAAACGTAAATAACTATGTAACCTTACAGTACATAGGACTATAGATGGAAATGATAGCTTCTAGCTAAATCTAGTGCACCCATCCATTTGTTTAATGCAAACGATTGTCATTATACACTGTCCTTTATAAATGAAATAAACTAAACTAAAGGTGCCTAAATTATGCATTACTATATTGCATCACAATATAATAGATATAGCTAGGCTACTGACATTGTCATTGTGATAATGTCAGTAGTAGCTAGCTGTATCTATTGTTTACACTTGAAATGTGTATTTTTATTTTGTCACAATATCATTTGAAAAATATTGTGTAAAATTGAACTGTATTTCTGAGTTGCAGCACTTAAAAACATTAAATGGAATGTTATATCTTATTCAATTGTGGACATTTATTCATTCCCACTTATTAAACACTATTTCTGATGGTAAAATGAGCATAAAAAGCAAAATACAGAATTCTGAAATATTAAAACGGAAAAAAATGAATTTGGGAAAAAATCAAATGGAATTTGGAAAATAATAAAACGGATTTCATATGGCTCTAGCATCAATGATCTTTTCTGCTTTAAGTTTGTCCGTGAGATAACTTTCAATGTGAAGCAGACTCAGAGTTGAGTCTCTCCTGGCGCATTGTTGTTTGGGCCTCATTGCTGAGAAAGACTGTTCACAAGTTGCGGTGCCGACGGCAATGAAAGAAACGTTTTTCGTAATTTGGATCTCAAAATAGCTCGCTCATGGTGTTCGCTACAAAGCGATTGGCGAGCGGAAATTCGGAATGCAGATGTTTACAAAAAATGTATTATGTTTTGCTGCCAGATCAAGATGTGATTGGCTACATTATTTAACCTGAGCCTACCCATAATCACCAGATTATCACTAGGGGGCTGCAGCGACAACACACACACAATATAGTAGCCTATATAATGCTGCACACATATATTATATATAATTTTCAAAATTCCCAGCATAACATTTGTGTATGCTTAGCCTACCCTAGCCTTCATTACCCGCCACCTATGACCTTGTGGTACTTTGCAAATGTTTGCAGTTGTGTGCGGACACAATTTGTGTAACTTTGCTGTACTTTGTGGTTGATTGTGGTACTGTACTTTGCCATATATTGTTTGCAGTACTTTGCGGTTCTATCTATCTATCTATTTATCTATCTATCTGTCTGTCTGTCTGTCTGTCTGTCTGTCTGTCTGTCTGTCTGTCTGTCTGTCTGTCTGTCTGTCTGTCTGTCTGTCTGTCTGTCTGTCTGTCTGTCTGTCTGTCTGTCTGTCTGTCTGTAGATTAGTCATTTATTATACTGTCAATTTCCGTCTCTTGGCAGAACATGAGGTGTTACCCCCCCCGCGCTAACAATAATCTTCCCAGTGAAACTCTCTCAGTGAGAGTGGTGGTGACAAATTAAGCACCAAAACTACGTCCCCATTGGAGGGATTAAGATGCCACGCATTCCCATGACGCCTAGCTGCGCTGCGTTGCGAGGGGAGTCAAATTTGTTTGTTTTTTACGGCCCGACGACAACAAAGTATGGCTTCTCGTGTCTTCCTTTTGAGTACCTCGCTCGCACGGTTCATGACAACAGATTGTTCATTAACCCTGGTTGCTGGGGAGGTTCCCACCCACTGATTCAGGGGACCAGTGTGATTGGTTGCTATGGGAGACTAACATTGGCTAACACTGTGCTAAATAAACTGATAAATAAATTGTCACAGTTGCTGTGGATGTTTGTCACTAAAAGTAACTAAATTAAAGCAAACTATTTTCATTACTTGTTTGTGGACTAGCTAGCTGATATCCGTTACAACTATTTGACTGATGGGCGAATCAGGATAACTGAGTGGATGATGCTAATTTTGCCTACCATTTTTCTATTTCATTTTATTGCCTATATTATTATGTATTTCTTCTATTACCCTGCCCATACCTGTACCTCCCCTCCCCCATGCTTCTATGTCACCCGAACTATCTATCTATCTATCTATCTATCTATCTATCTATCTATCTATCTATCTATCTATCTATCTATCTATCTATCTATCTATCTATCTATCTATCTATCTATCTATCTATCTATCTATCTATCTATCTATCTATCTATCTATCTATCTATCTATCTATCTATCTATCTATCTATCTATCTATCTATCTATCTATCTATCTATCTATCTATCTATCTATCTATCTATCTATCTATCTATCTATCTATCTATCTATCTATCTATCTATCTATCTATCTATCTATCTATCTATCTATCTATCTATCTATCTATCTATCTATCTATCTATCTATCTATCTATCTATCTATCTATCTATCTATCTATCTATCTATCTATCTATCTATCTATCTATCTATCTATCTATCTATCTATCTATCTATCTATCTATCTATCTATCTATCTATCTATCTATCTATCTATCTATCTATCTATCTATCTATCTATCTATCTATCTATCTCTATCTATCTATCTATCTATCTATCTATCTCTATCTATCTATCTATCTATCTATCTATCTATCTATCTATCTATCTATCTATCTATCTATCTATCTATCTATCTATCTATCTATCTATCTATCTATCTATATATAGTATGTATCTATCTGTCTCTCTCTCCATTATTTCTCCTGTGTTGTGTTTGACACTTAAATGGGGTTGTTAAACATTAAGTATTTAGAGTCATGGTGTCAATTAATCAATCTATCTATTCTCTCTCCCTCTCCCTCTCTATCTCTCTCTCTCTCTCTCTCTCTCTCTCTCTCTCTCTCTCTCTCTCTCTCTCTCTCTCTCTCTCTCTCCATTATTTCTCCTCTGTGTGTTGGACACTTAAATGGGGCTGTTAAACATTAAGTATTTAGAGTGATACTGTCAGTGAGTGAGGTGTGTGTGTGTGTGCGTGCGTGTGTGTGTGTGTGTGTGTGTGTGTGTGTGTGTGTGTGTGTGTGTGTGTGTGTGTGTGTGTGTGTGCGACATCGTGAAGGGAGTCATGTGTGGTGAGATCTAAATTCTCCGTTCCAGTCTGGGAGGCCTCGAACACATAGTAAACTACCAGATCACTGAGAGCCGGCACACACACACACACTTTTGTCCAGCCCGGTCCCCCCGCGAGCCAAAGCACCACGCCTCTTTAGCGCCTCGACCCGCAGAGACCCCGAACCGCGGCCCACCCCAGCCAGAGCCCACGATCACCAGACCCAAATCAGAAGGGGGTCAGAAAATATACATAGGACCAATATTGAATGAAAAATAATAAACAGGACCCCAACGTGAGCCATCAATATAATACCTTATTCAGTACTCAATTTCCAGAGTCATATGTGTTCTTTTAGTTTTTCCACCACGGCCCACCAGACCGCAATATTGGCAAAATTTTTGATCAAATTTTTTACTTATGAAAACAAGACAACACAATACAATAACCATAATAACAATACACAGAACTTCACAGGGAGATAACAGAACAATAATAATAAAAGAAATAACAATTTATAAAAACAGAGTACATCATTTTAATTTAAAGGGGTACTATCTTACAATTGGCCTTTCCCAGTATTCAGTACCGTTTCCCGGCCGTGTGGCTCTATATCAATAAGACTTATGTCTCTAATTCTCATATTGGCGCACTCTTCCAATTCCCCTCACATCCCTCACCCTCACCAACTGAGTCATCTCAAAACCTGCATATCAGTGATGTCAGAGATTTCCAGCTGCATAACAATGTGGCAATTGTCACCAGGCCACACAGTGGTTGGAGCCCAGCCTCAAAACGGCTTAAGATCCTGAGGTAGAAAAACGCTGCCCCTGAGTACCCGACCAGAAATACAAAACAATGAACCTTTTCGAAAAACAAAAACCTACAGGAACCGTGCAAAAGTGCCCAAACAGTGAAGAAATAGCAAAATAGCTCCCCCCCAATAAAATCCCCCAGTTAAAGTTAAGAAGGACAAGACAAAAGACAAGACAGACAAGACATTTCCTCCTCCCACGAGACCGCCGGACTCCCCCGAACAAGCACCTCAACCCCGCTCAGCCGCACACGACGGTCCTGACCTTCTCAGCTGTTGCAAACCACAGGTCAATACCGGCCTGCCCCACCCCAATCATGTATACCTATTAGGTATTGATATGGATATACATGAATGAATTGGCTAGCAGTATGCCCCGGTAAATGTCAAAATCCCCTCCCCCACCCCACCCAGCCCCCACTAATGTAGTTTATTCCCCTTTGGATATATATATTTTTTATGATGTTCTCTCTTTCTTACACAGTACCATATATTTGTATCATATGTCTTGTATGTCATACATATATTGATGAATTGAAAATGGAGGACCCTTATTTTTCTGGTCTTCATCCTCTTAGAAGTTGTGTGTATTGAGCTGTACTGTACCGTGTACCCATTCTGCAATCTGTTAAATAAAGTTTTCAATCAATCAATCCTACATTAACACTTTGATTGCCTAAGGCTAAATTCATGATATACCATAGGTTGCCAGCTCTATTTGTCTATGTAGAAGTTCCCCTTCTTTGCAGGGCTATAACTTTTTAAATTCTATTGCTAAATTGCCATTATTAGGGCCCATTCAATGTCCTATGTATTGTTCAGGGTGTATGAACGTTAAACTTTTTCATTCACATATTCATACTAAAATATGATCTAAAGTATAAGTATGTTTTCATCTCTTTCTGCAGCTTTCTCCAGAACGTGATTTATAGCCCCAAATGCATTATATTGATGATCAAATACAGTTTGATAGCAATCGGCGCAATATAAAAAAATCCAACTGGACGGACTTCTGGAAGTTACTACACGTAATCTGATGTTGACCGGATGGCCGAGGGGGCGTTTATAATTCCGTGGGCAGCGTTATACCATTCATCTAATGTGGGTCAAATGTTCATCATAGCAGTTAGTATCGTACACATTGAAAAATAACGCTGAATCTTACCGTATCTTCCTCGCGCCGTTGGGCGATGAGCGTGGAACAGACATTTTCCTATTATGGGATATAGAAATATCCGGTCCATTTCCAGGTTGTATAATAATATATACGTCCAAATCATGTTGTTTTTTCGAGTTATTTGCAGCGATCGATGTTCACTGTGTGAAGACTGAGTCTCTCTAACACTAGCGAGTGCCCGGACCCCATATGGAGTGAGTCCTACCGGGTTAAAGGTAACATCCGTTTTTTCGATCTGCCGATCGGCCACCAGATGGCGGTCTTGAACCGCTAGAGGATTGAGAGGAGATCACACTTGTGTCTCAGGGCCCCGGAAAGGAAATATGATTCCGATCACAGATTTTTGAAATATTGATATCAAAGACGAGTTACGGCGTCTTCGGCAACTTGAGCATGGCGGGGAAGGACGCCTAAAAGCGTCTTCCGGCAGTTAAAGTGTTAAATTAGCTGATTACATTAGTATAGGCCTACTCACTTGTTTTAATTCAGTTTGACAACAGTGCAATGATACATTTTGCCCTTCTGCTGAGGTTGAGAGCAGTCAAACCTGGGCTATACCTGGTGCCCAATGCCGCAAAAGAAAGGGAAAATCAGATCGGGGTGATGGGCTTCAACAATATCTGGACGAATTAAAGAGGCAGCGGGAAGAAAATGATGTTGCCGATAAAAAACGCAAAGAGCAGGACAGTGCTGACTGGGAACATTTTATGAAAATGCAACATGAAGCAGAAAACCGCTGCTTCAAGGCTATGCAAGAGCAGCAGCAGGCCAACACGCAGATGATAATGCAAGTAATGCAGGGTTTTATGAGTGCTTTGAATCCGGCCCAACCACAGCACCCACCTGCCCCCCACTGGAGTCCTATAGATCCAAGGATGCCCCCAAGTACCTGGCCCATGACCAACCCACCATCATCTATTAGCCAGCCACTCATCCCACCTGCCCCACACACTAGCCACCCACTCATCCAACATGCCCCACACACTAGCCACCTCATCCAACCTGCCCCACACATGAGCCAGCACCCCCTGTTCCCTGAGGGTGAAGATAGAACTCCAGGTCCTTCATGGTCATACCATAACATGTAGGCGTGTAGCACTAACGTGTAGGGTAGTTTGTTTTCAAGTTTGTTTTGTTTAATTGCATACAATGTATTTTATATAGTCTTTTGCATACAATGTCCTTTCTATTATACAAACATATGTCTTTATTTTGCAATATTTCACCTTTTTTTATAATGACCCTTGTTCAAATGTAACGGTTATGTCATACATGTTGTGTAAAAAATTTATTACATTTCCATTTTGCATTTTTGCAACTGTGTACTTTGTTTTTGTAAATGTTTGCTTGTGTGGTGGACCGTTGATGTCCTGCACAGTTCTAAATAAATAAAGTAACATATAATATAAAGTAATGTGTCACCAATGTTAACACAACATGTCACTAATGTTAACACAACTGTCACCAATGTTAACACAACATGTAACATTAGTAACACAACATGTATTTACAATCACAACTATTGTAACGCAGAAGTGCAGTGGTCTATAGCCTCTGATGGTCTGGTGCAACCAGCTTGATCAGCCAATCATGGAAGGGAATCTCTTTGGGGCCCAGGCCTGGGTGTAGTACATCCCCTGGATTTACAGCCCTGGCGCCTCTGACTGACAGAGCATCTGAAACTAACTAACCTATTCAGCAAGTCACTGGTATGCATTAAAAGATAAATCAGAAAGCTATAGCCCACAGTATTATGTTTGCAAGTTTCTTAGTTAACTAGCTTGCTAACACATACTAACAACGTCCATGTATGTACTAGTGACGTCCAAAATAACTGTAGTAAAGTCCATAACCATATAGAATAATGTAGTAAAGTCCATAACCATATAGAATAATGTAGTAAAGTCCATAACCAAATAGAATAATGTAGTAAAGTACATAACCATATAGAATAATGTAGTAAAGTCCATAACCAAATAGAATAATGTAGTAAAGTTCATAACCATATAGAATAATGTAGTAAAGTCCATAACCAAATAGAATAATGTAGTAAAGTACATACCTATCCAGCAAGTCACTGGTATGCATTCAAAGATAAATCAGAAAGCTATAGCCCACAGTATTATCTTTGCAAGTTTCTTAGTTAACTAGCTTGCTAACACATAGCTAACTTGCCCCATTGTAATTTTAGTTCAAAACTATTTTATTACACTTAAAGTAGAAAAACAAAGGTAATCTGTCAAATAATAGTGAATTTACATATCTACAGTACAATTTGATTGCTGCATAACGAAGGTGGCTAAGATCTACAGCGTTCCCAAATAGGCACACAGTGCATCCCTGATGTCACGACTCCGGTTCGATTGATTGTGATTGTCTGGCTCAACCGCTCCATCCTCTTCATCTGCAGGATCTTCAGCTACAAAAGGTTCACGGTGGATTTCACAATAGTTGTGAAGAACACAACATGCTGAGATAATGTCAGGGACATGAGAAATGTGTGCGTCACATCTCTTAAGAAGGCATCTCCATCTGCCTTTTAGGCGGCCAAAAGCTCTCTCCACCGTCATCTTTGCTTGACTGAGCCGTTAATTAAAGTTAGTTTCCTCAGGTGTTATACCTCTCCCTTCTTGGTATGCCTTCATGAGCCATGGCAGTAGTGGATAAGCCGCATCGCCAAGAATGACCAGAGGCACATCCACTCCTTCGAACATCTCAGTCCATTCTGGCAACAGTGTTCCACTTTGGCCCCGTTGATAAAAAGAGGAGTTGGCAAAAACTCTGGCATCATGTACTTTACCTGGCCAGCCCACATTGATATCCCAAAATTGCATTTTGTGGTCTACCGCGGCTTGTAAGATCACTGAATAGAACCCTTTCCTGTTGTGATAATCAGCAGGGTCATCAGTTGGAGCCAGAATTCCTATGTGTGTCCCATCTATTGCCCCAGCCACCTGTGGGAACCTCCATCTATCGCGGTAGCTCTGCGCTATCACCCTAAACTCAGCAGCAGATGGCGTTTTAATATATTCTGCTTTCATTATGTTGTTTATGGCTGCCACAACCTGTAATCACACAGGCAGTGGACCGGCCTACACCAAATAAGTGGGAGATGGACCTAAATTCTAAGTTGGTTGCTAACCTCCATAAGCATATTGCTACCCTAAGTTCCACAGGGACAGGGCGTCTGAATCGGGTGTTCTGGTGGATCAGGCTGGGCCGCAGGATGTCACACAGGTGCAAATATGTGCCTCTTTTCATCCTGAAATTGGCTAACCAGTCTCTGTCAGTCCAGGAGTCACTCAGGTGTCGCCACCAACCTAAGGGTCGTGGGTAGATCCATGCTCCTGTAGAAACATAGAATTTGCACATACACACATTTCTGATTAATTAATTTATTAATAGTAGACCTCTGTGAATCACTTCATGATATATAGATAGATCCATGAATGGGAATTGAATGTCGTAGCAGCATACATAAATCACATTTTACAGTAGCAGGTAGGCCTACATAAACTAGATGATGTCAAATAAAAAAACATTATTTAAAAAGCAAGTTTTAGTCCACAAACAAATCCATAAAGTAGATTCATTATAGATAGCACCCAGCACAAACCAGAGGAGAGGGCATCAACAAATAACCAATTATCTGAAGTAGGCCTACACATTTGAGCCACAAGATGGCACTTGTTGTTAAACTATGCTACTAGGGAAACCACTTGTTGTGTTGTGTGAACTGAACTCCCAACGTATTATAGATTCAACCATATGGACCCATAAGCAATAGTAGCGTAACGTACCTCACTCGTCTTCTGTGCAAAAACACAGCCACCATATCGTGGGCATCCATCAGGGTTCGCTGTCTCCTCCTTTGGTGGTCATCTCTGCGACGTCTCCTCTGAATGATGTGCAGCAACGCAACATCAATCCCACGTCTTGCTTCCTCATACTCTGCCTCTACTGCTTGTATTTGGCAGGCACACCATAACAGAATAATAAATGCCATGAAGGCAATCACAAAATGGCGATGTGGCTCCATATTGTTGCTGTCAATATGGTGAATGTGAAAGAAGAAAGAAATTAATTGGCGCTCTTTCCCTCGCGCTAAACCCGCGAATGTTAATACGTCACTTGTGACAAGCATAGCAACCAGGCATGAGAGTGACAGCTAGACAAATCTAAACAGTCGGCGTGTGGGCGAGGTGTGTCAATACGCTGTCGGCAACTGTTTACGTTTGTGAGTCCTAGTCCAATAGATGAACGACTTGGCGACAGCATGTCCTTTGTTTACAAATTAGATCCGCACCAAACAGGGTAGTGTGAACGCAAACCAAAATCAAACAATGTATCATTTTCACATTTGGTCCACCAGAAAGTCCGGACTATCCGGCGGATAGTCCGGACTATCCCCGGACTTTCAGGTGTGAACACACCCTTATATTCACCACGGTATAACACAGGAATTTATGGATGGAAACATTCATTATTTTTCACATATTGAACGATAGATAGGTGATGTCAAATGGGCCATAGTATTGTATCCATAGCTATAATATAGAATATAGCTATAGCTCTACAAACAAGGTGACGCACTCCTATCTTTTAAAGCGTGGCAGTGCTAGAACAGGGCCCCGTCTAATCCCCGGCGGTCAATGAGTTAAGGACTCCTCATCTCCTCCTGTGAGTCCTCTCACTCAGCTAGATGTGACGGATGGGCCAATCAGTGCAGCTAGATGTGACTGATGGGCCAATCGGAGCAGCTAGTTATGACTGATGGGCCAATCAGAGCAGCTAGATGTGACTGATGGGCCAATCAGAGTGACCCGTGTGTATTATGCGATAGGAAGCAGGTTGGATATCTGAAATGGCTTGATTCTGTTGATATCCATGGGGTAGAGAACAGGGCTTTAGTCATAATTTTCACTCCCAACAACAGTTCTTAAAAAAAAATTAAAATTAAAATGTTTACTTAAATATCCAGTACAATGATGTTTTAATTCAGTCATAATGAATAATTATCATTATTAGTATTATTATAATTATGGTAATGATTATTATTATATTATTATTATTATTATTATTATTATTATTATTATTATTATTATTATTATTATTATTATTATTATTATTATTATTATTATTATTATTATATGGTATGAAGCTGTAAGGTGCACTTGAGCTGACCATTATGTTAAAATAAATTTGGAAGGGGGCAGGAAACATACATTTTCTTCATCCTGCTCCTTTTCGGCCACAGGTGTATCATGTAAAAAAAAAAATGTGGTGATATTGTGCAAAGATGAACTGTACCCCCATGTACGAAACAAAATAAAATGAATGAATAAATTGCCTATTGTGGAATGTTAATGTCATACGTGTCATCTTTTCAACAGATGTATCATTTGATTTGTTATTAAGTGTTTTAGTGCACCCTCTCTGGGCTCAGGCTGAGGGGGCGTGGCTTTAGTGCACCCTATCTGGGCTCGGGCTGAGGGGGCGTGGCTTTAGTGCACCCTCTCTGGGCTCAGGCTGAGGGGGCGTGGCTTTAGTGCACCCTCTCTGGGCTCAGGCTGAGGGGGCGTGGCTTTAGTGCAGCATCTGGGCTCAGGCTGAGGGGGCGTGGCTTTAGTGCACTACTGTAGATTGATTATTAACCCAACACGCTAGAGGTGACAGATGGGCCAATCAGACATAGTGGGACTGACTGGCGGGCCAATCAGGGTAACCTGTGTGTATATTATGTAATATTACAAAGGAAGCAGCCATGTGTCTGTGGCCGCCATGCCTTAGATGTGTCTGCGCATCCACGCTTGTGTGGCCTTCATTCCTTAGATGTGTCTGCGCATCCATGTGTCTGTGGCCGTCATGCCTTAGATGTGTCTGCGCATCCACGTGTCTGTGGCCGTCATGCCTTAGATGTGTCTGCGCATCCACGTGTCTGTGGCCGTCATGCCTTAGATGTGTCTGCGCATCCATGTGTCTGTGGCCTCTGCCGCAGCTCTGGTTTCTCCCTAGCATAGGGTTACCCAATGTAAGCTGTGATATATCAGTGGTTCTCATCCCAAATGAGGAGGTCGCAGAAGAGAGCAGGAGAGACAGGGCTTCACTCCTTCTCTCACTGTCTCCCTTCATCCTCTGTGTACTCACGTATCTCCTCACACTACTGTGGTCTAGTGCTCCAGCTAACGAAGGTAAGCTTGAAAGTGTGTATGTTTTTGTGCGGGGGTGTGTGTGTGTGTGTTTGTTGATGTGTCGGTTTGTTCAATTTATTTCGTCTGTCTACGGGTGTGATTGAATGCACATTAGCGCGTGTGTGTTTACGTTAGCATATGGCACGTCCAGTCTGTATCTCCGTGTGTTTATGTGACAACAACCGAGAGAGAGCAGGTGGTATTTATTCTGTAACTGTGAACAAGTCTTTTGTCCTTTGTTGATTGGCCGATTTTCAGATGTACTGAGTGTAGATGTCACTTTATCTTCAGACACAAGAGTCAGGATGAACCAGCTCTTGTTAAGCTCATGCTAAGCCAGTAATTCTCTCAAAAAGCCCTGTAGACACAGCCGATTAAGGCCCATTAATCACTTAACCTAAATAATAAGACAGCGTTAAATGCATGGTGAATGCACTCCTGTTAAAATCCATAGAGAAGGACACTGCTTCACACTTCCAAGACAGGGCTCGTCTGTTCCTTTCTGCTGCGTTTAGCACAATGAAGTATTGATTACGTATTGAAATATTGGAAAGCCATCAAGAATAGATCACACAGAGGAAGGCCATTGGCTGAGCTAATTTTCAGTTATTGATCCATGAGCCGTTTACTAGCCAATGGGAGTTATTACAGCTTCTATGTCGGGGTCATGAGAAGGTTGTGGTTGACCAGAGAGTCTAATGGCATAATATTACATGTCATAGAGGAGAGGAGAGGAGAGGAGAGGAGAGGAGAGGAGAGGAGAGGAGAGGAGAGGAGAGGAGAGGAGAGGAGAGGAGAGGAGAGGAGAGGAGAGGAGAGGAGAGGAGAGGAGAGAGGAAAGGTGAGGAGAGGAGAGGAGAGGAGAGGGAAGGAGAGGAGACAAGGGGAGAGATGAACGGTGAAAGGTGATAAGAGGAAAAGATAGGAGGGGAGAGGAGAGAGAAAAGGTGAGGAGAGAAGAGGAGAGGAGAGGGAAGGAGACGAGAATAGAGAGGAGAGATTAAAGGTGATGAGAGGAGAGGAGATGTGAGAGGAGAAGAGAGGAGAGGAGAGGAGATAGGAGGAGAGGAGATGGGAGGAGATAGGAAAGGTGAGGAGGAGAGGAGAGGAAATGAGAGGGGGGAGGAGGAGAGGAAAGGAGATGAGAGGAGAGGGAAGGAGAGGAAAGGAGAGGAGGGAAGGAAAGGAGAGGACATTAGAGGGGAGGGGAGAGAAGGGGAGGGGAGGAGAGGAGAGGAGAGAGAAGGAGATGAGAAAGGAAAGATGAGGAGAGGAAAGGAGAAGAGAGGAGAGGAGAGGAGAAGAGAGAGGGAAGGTGAGGAAAATAGTCCAGGTCAGGTTTGGGTTTGATTTGTCATTTATCTCTATTGGTTATATGTCTTCAGACAGATGTGGTGGTGATAATATTCAATCTAATTCCATGTTTGATCCAACCATCCACAGGCCTACTTGGGAGAGCAACAGCAACATGCTCTATTTCTCTCAGTTTCTCTCTGTTTCTCTCTCTGTTTATCTCTGTTTCTCTCTGTTTCTCTATATTTCTCTCTTTCATTTCACTCCCACATCAAATCCGTCACCAAGTCTGCCTTCTCCCACTTCAAAAACATCTCCCGTCTCCGACCCTCACTCTCAGACACTGTGGCTGAGACCCTGATCCACTCATTCATCACCTCCCGGTACGGAGTCCTGTTCGGGGTACCCAGCAAAGCCCTGGACAGGCTCCAGTATGTTCAGAACTCAGCTGCCAGGGTTCTCACTCACACCAAGCCCTGGCAGCACATCACCCCCACCCTCATCCACCTCCACTGGCTCCCAGTCAAGTTCTGCATCACCTTCAAACTCCTGCTCCTCACCTACAAGTCCCTCCATGCCCTCGCCCCCGATACCTGTCTGATCTCCTCCACCAGCACACTCCATCCCGGAACCTCTCCATCCCTCGCACCAGGTTACAGACTTTTGGGGACAGAGCCTTCAGCGTGGCGTCCCTTACCCTTTGGAACTCTCTCCCCCCCGAAATCCGCAACGCCCCAACCCTGGACACCTTCAAATCTGCTCTAAAAACACACCTCTTCACCAAGGCCTTTCCCCATCAGTTAGTTTAGATTAGATTAGGTCCATTATCCATTATCCCTTACCTTCCCTCATCCCCCCCCCCTATTTCCCTAGCCCTATTTTTTGTCCTGATTGTGAAGCGACCTTGGGTTCTATGAAAGGCGCTATATAAATTTGATCTATTATTATTATTATTATTATTATTATTATTATTATTATTATTATTATTATTATTATTATTATTATTATTATTATTATTATTATTATTATTTTCTCTCTGTTTCTCTCTATTTCTCTCTGTTTCTCTCTGTTTCTCTCTATTTCTCTCTGTTTCTCTCTGTTTCTCACTGTTTCTCTCTGTTTCTCAAAACCTGCTCTAGAGAGGCCTTTAACCAAGAACTGGAGAGCATGGACTGGTCAGATGAACTCAGTGGTACACAGGTTGAAGAAACATGGCTTGGATTCAAAACCAAATTCACAACAATACTTTTTTTTTTTTATCCACTTTTTCTCCCATTTTCTATATTTTTCTCCCATCCCAATTTTCGTATCATCCAATTCAACCCTCCCCTGTCACGAACGCTGTTTCTTGCCTCCCACAAGCCGGCTGCAATGTGGACTAAGTCATACATAGCACAAGTCCCCTCCGGTACTTGAGGTAACAGCAGTCGCATCTTTTCACCTGCGCAGCTCGATCTCTCAGTGGCGAGGAGTAACGCGTGGGAGGCTCACGCTGCCCCCGACACTTCCTGATTCTACTGCGCAGGCGCACCAACCGACCTGTAGGAGTCGCTGTCCACAACGCCCGATCCCCACCCATCAGTTTCCCACCCCCTAATACGGCCAATGTGTATTAGTATGAACGACCAGCTAAACTGAAAGCAATGTGGAGCGCTGGGCTCGAACAGGCGAGCCCAGCGTCTCCGCATTCGTGGCGAGCGCCTTGCCCACTATGCCACGTAGCCGCACCCAATTCACAACAATACTTAACAACATGGCACCCCTAAGAACCACCAGGGTTAAAAATCGCGATGAGCCATGGATGCACACTGAAATACTGACCGCTATGAAAACCAGAGACAAAAAATGCTCTGAACTTCATACAAGTCAGACAAAGCTTTCCAAAAGCTCAAACAGTGAACTCCAAGCCCACGTGGTTGAACTAAAAATTCAAAGGAACAGACTAAGAAATGACGTAAACACCATGATCAAAACCGCAAAAAATGTCAAATGTCATCAATGACAAAACTGAGGAAAACAAAAACAAACCACGTGAACTTTGGAAATTACTCAATAATCAACTAGGCTGCAGTAAAAAACTTAAAACGAGATTCTCAAACATAAACAAAGATGGACAACACGCTCATCACAGACAAGCTGGATGTAGCCAATTACTTAAACATCTTCTTCACAAACATAGCCACAACACTGGTAAACAAACTACCCTCCCACTCAGGGCATTATGCGGTAGAACACATAGTATCATACTACAAAAACCTAGGGGTCCGCAAAGACGACTTCAAACTAGAAATTGTAACAACCGATGAGGTACTCAAAAAACTGAGCGCCCTCCAACCTAACAAGGCCACTGGCCATGACAACATCCCTTCCAAATTCCTCAGAGACTCAGCAGCCGCCATCACCCCAATCATCACACACATAATAAACCTCTCCATAAAACAGGGACACGTCCCCAAGGACTAGAAAATTGCGAGAGTGACCCCTCTGCACAAAAAGCGCAGCAAATTAGACCCAGGCAACTACCGCCCTGTTTCTATTCTTACCTCCATCTTGAAAGTCATGGAGAAAATAGTCTACGAACAGGTCGAAAAGTACATGGCGGAAAAAAATCTAATCTACGAATTCCAATCTGGCTTCAGAACATCCCACTCCACTGACACATGCCTTCTCTATTTGAACGACCACATCAAACAAGAGGTGGACGTGGGCAAATACTGCGGCATGGTCATGCTGGACCTACAAAAGGCCTTCGACACTGTCAATCACTCCATTCTGATTGACAAGCTAAAAGCAATTGGTTTTGATAGTTTATCAGCAGGGACCGAAATTAGAGAGCGCCACCCGCCATTTGCGCTCAGTTTTTACGTTTGGCGCCTCCCACTGAGACGTCTGAGCGCCGTGTGGCGCTCAATCAAATAGTCATGTGAAAACCGAAAATCATGATCAAATTCTTTAGCGGAGTTCTCACTCGCTGTCTCAGCAGACATGAAGCGCGCACCGCGCACTGCTGCTGCTACCCCCTCCCCACCTGTTTCTGTATGCTGCATGTAAACAGAGGCTATTGCCTCCGAGTCACCGTGACGTTAGTTAGCACTTAGCACTGCTGCTCCTACCCCTGTATGCCTGCATATAAACAGAGGCTATTGCCTCACCGTGACGTTAGTCTAGTCAGTGTGGGACCTTCGTGAGATAACGTTAGCTACCGTTACAAAATGACCCAGTCAACTATTCACTTAGTTTAATACACGAGGCATTGTGTAACGTTATCCAGCCGGCTAGCTACGGATAGCTCCCGACATCAACAAATCCTCCAGCAATAGTCCAGTGCATAATACCTCCGTTGGCTAGGTAACTAGTCACTACGAAATGTCGCAGTAAACTAAATAGTTCACTGAGGCGTTGTCCCAACGCCATCCAGCAGTAGCTACAGATAGCTCTTGGCATCAATGTCCTACAACATAACAACAACAACATGCGTATTCGAGTCCCTGGTTTACATCGCATGAGTGAGGGCTGCTGACTAGGGTCCAGGTGCAGCGCCGGAGAATTCTTTTGCATGCTGAATGTAGCGTTTAGGGTCCAGCTGCACCCCCGGAGAATCCTTGCTGGAGCTGGAGGCCACTCGAGTATACACACAGACAGTGGAGCTGTTTGCAGACAGCGAGGTGGCGATGTCTCGCAGATAACACAACCACAAGTATGATTATATAATATATATATTTTATTAAAAAATATATATATATAAAATAATAATAAAAAAAAAATGTATCAAAAAAAAGTTGGCGGGTAAGAAATATGCTTGGCGGGTAGATTCTTCCCATCTACCCGCCACTGGCCGGTGAGTCAAAAAGTTAATTTTGCTCCCTGTTTATCAGTGAGCTGGATGCAATCCTACCTTGAGGGGAGAGAACAGATGGTGGAGGTAAACGGTACACTACCCCCCCCCCCCCCCCTCACAGTGAGCTGTGGTGTTCCACAAGGAAGCATACTAGGAACGCTACTGTTCCTAATTTATGCAAATTACATGTCATCAGCTTGTGACTGCAACTTGTTCTTGTTCGCGGACGACTCAGCTCTGCTGGTCTCTGACAAGAACAAGTTACAGGTTGAAAAAACCCTCAGCTCTGAACTCGGCAGAATCTGCACCTGACTTGCTGATAACAAACTATCATTACACCTGGGTAAAACAGAATCCATTCTCTTTGGATCAAATAACAAACTCAGCAAGACCGACGGCTTCTCAGTTACAGTGGGTGACAATATTGATTGATTGATTTTATTGATGGATTAAAAACACACAACAAGGATCCAAAGGATAACATGAGAAAGAGTAAAACCCTTATTTCCGTCATGGTCCCAGGGGCTGTTAGGCCACAACAAAAACATGACAGTCAATAACACAAAACACATACATTTAAAACATTATAAGACTAACCTATCGCTAAAATTGTATACCCCACAATAACTAAAAACTGATTGGAAACCCATTCAAACTATAGGGGGCTATTCCTCTATTCTGTCCATGAGCCACTTCCTGACGCTTCTCTTGAAGCTGTGGTGGCTCAAGCTCTGCTTGATAGGCAGCTTGTTCCAATCCTGGGCTCCAGAGAAAGTAAGGGAGCACTGGCCCAGTTTGGATCGGAAATAAGCAGGTTTCAGGTTAGCTATGCTTGCTCTAGTTCTGTGGTTGTGGGATTCGTTGACCGGGGTGAAGTAGTTCTGGAGGTATCTAGGGGACCTTTGGTTTATAATATTATGCACTATGTTCAGTCTGAGCTGGGTAACTCTGGCCTCCACAGGAAGCCAGTTTAGCTCCTGGAAGTGACTCCTCCCTATGTGGGTGCGAGGGCCAAGACCCATTACCACCCTTACCAGCTTATTTTGGGAAACCTGAAGCTTCTTTTGTATGGTCACTGTCAGGCCCTCGAACCACGACACGCTACCATAGTCAAAGTGGCAGAGTACTAGGCTATTTGCTAGTAGCCTGAGGCTATCTCTGCCAAGGGGGTTGGCTTTCCTAGCTAGGTACCTGGCTTATTGTGACAAGGAAAGATGAAATTACATACCTAGGTTCCATCCTAGAGGCAAATCTTTCCTGTGACAAAATGGCATCCAAGGTAATAAAAAAAGTCAACCAACGAACTAGATTATTGTACCGGATCTCCTCTCTGGTGAACAAGAATACCCTGAAGACTCTGGCACGAGCACTCATTCAAGGGTACTACAACTATGCTTGCACCTCATGGTACCAAAGCACCTCAAAGGCGCTAAAAACAAGATTACAAACATCACAAAACAAACTGGTCAGAATTCTACTTGACCTTACCCCTAGAACCCACCTCACCCCTGCCCACTTTGACAACCTAGGATGGCTTAGAGTAGACGACAGAGTACAGCAACTTGCAATGGGCCTGGTCTACAAGATACACTATACGACTAAGGTACCCATGTACATGTCAAAATACTTCCCAAAGGTCAGTGAATACCACGACCACAACACCAGAGGAAGCTCAACAAATCATGTTAAACCCAGATTCGGCTCAAACAATGGACTAAACATGTTTCGCAATTATGCCACATCAATGTGGAACGCCCTACCCAAAGCTGTAAAGGAATGTGAATCCCTACCCACATTCAAAACCACTCTTAAAGAGCACCTACGGGAGGCTGCAATTAGAAACTGGCCACCGTAAATGTCCAAACCCCCCCACCCCCTCCTAATAGACAGTCTCCTCCCCACCGCATGTATATATTCTCTCCCCACCGTATGCATATTTCTCTCCCACCCACCCACCCCCTCCTAATGTACAGTCTCCTCCCCACCGTATGTATATATTCTTTCCCCACCGTATGTATATTTCTCTCCCACCCACCCACCCACCCCCTCCTAATGTACAGTCCCATCCCCATCATATGTATATACTCTGTCAGGATCTATGGGTAACAGTACTGTATATTTGCACATCGTATATGTCACAAATGTAACAGTACTAAATACCAGAGAAACAGAGAGAAACAGAGAGAAATTGAGAGAAACAGAGAGAAATAGAGAGAAACAGAGAGAAACAGAGAGAAACGAGAGAAACAGAGAGAAACAGAGAGAGAAAACAGAGATAAACAGAGATAAATAGAGAGAAACAGAGAGAAACAGAGAGAGAAACAGAGAGAAATAGAGAGAAACAGAGTTGTGTATGTCATAAATGTCACTATGAATTGAAAATGGGGGACCCTGATGTAAACAAGACAAACGTCTTTCTCTGGTCTGCATCCCCTTAACACTTTGAATGCCATCCACGAGTTTTCTCGTGTTTACCCCCCGCGGGTTGAATGCCCACTCACAAGATTTTTTTTTTTTTTTTTTTTAGCGATCTGATATCATATTGCATCAAGCGTCCCTACCATTGGAGATCCAGGCACCCCCGGCGCACAGATGTGAAAAAAGCGCCCCCTATCGTCTCCCAGATGGTAAATCACCCTTTTGGATTGGACTCAATGAAAATGAATGGGAAAAAAAAACCTGCACTCCACATTTTACTTCTCACTCATGTAACCGGGGTCTACCAGAGTTCACTCTGGAGCCTCGGAGCTGCGGAGAATATGTGTTTTACTGTATACACGATGGATCAATCAAATGAGCGATTTTTTCGAATGGCGATCGGGAATTGGAATAAACCATTTGGATACCATCTGATCTCAGGTAAGGAATCTATGTTATCAGTATTAGGATAATCAGACTCGTTTTCACAGAGATATAAGCTTTTATGTGATTATGGTGATAGGCTGTTTGACTCTGCTCGCGGTCAGGAAATAGGAGACTCGATTTTCGGCTCGCCGCAAGAGCGTGCGTGCGTACACATATACTATCGATCATCTAGCGTTTATTTGAAAACGATTCATAAATAGGCCGAAAAATTACAACGTTCTAGAATATTCCAGTAAAAGGCGATTATCATAGAATGTGTTGTTTTTTCAGTGAAATCGAGTGATTTTCAAAATGCTAGAAAACGGAAATGAAGCGATAAAAAAACAACCTGCCATGACAATGTTGACTGGAAAATGAGTCTTTGATAAGCGACGGGCAGATAAAACACATAGCCGTAATTTAAAACATAGATTAGGCGATATTAACATCAACATTGGAGTGGATGTGGGCATTGAAGGGGGTAAAAAGGAAAACACGGCTGGCTCCCAAAGTGTTAACAATTGTGTGTATTGAGCCGTACTGTAATATACCCATTCTGCAATCTGTTAAATAAAGTTTTCATTCATTCATTCATTCATTCATTCATTCTCTCTGTTTCTCTCTGTTTCTCTGTTTCTCACTGTTTCTCTCTCTGTTTCTCTCTGTTTCTCCCTGTTTCTCTCTCTGTTTCTCTATCTGTTCTCTCTCTGTTTCTCTCTATTTCTCTCTGTTTCTCCCTGTTTCTCTCTCTGTTTCTCTCTGTTTCTCTTTCTGTTTCTCTCTGTTTCTCTCTCTGTTTCTCTCTGTTTCTCCCTGTTTCTCTCTGTTTCTCTCTGTTTCTCCCTGTTTATCTTTCTGTTTCTCTCTGTTCATCTCTGTTTCTCTCTCTGCTTCTCTCTGTTTCTCCCTGTTTCTCTGTTTCTCTCTATTTCTCTCTGTTTCTCTCTGTTTCTCACAGTTTCTCTCTGTTTCTCTCTCTGTTTCTCTCTATTTATCTCTGTTTCTCTCTGTTTCTCTCTCTGTTTCTCTCTGTTTCTCCCTGTTTCTCTCTCTGTTTCTCGCTGTTTCTCTATCTGTTCTCTCTCTGTTTCTCTCAATTTCTCTCTGTTTCTCCCTGGTTCTCTCTCTGTTTCTCTCAATTTCTCTCTGTTTCTCTCTCTGTTTATCTCTGTTTCTCTCTCTGTTTCTCTCTGTTTCTCTCTGTTTCTCCCTGTTTCTCTCTGTTTCTCTCTGTTTCTCCCAGTTTCTCTCTATGTTCCTCTCTGTTTCTCTCTGTTTCTCCCTGTTTCTCTCTGTTTCTCTCTGTTTCTCTCTGTTTCTCCCTGTTTCTCTTTGTTTCTCTCTATTTCTCGCGGTTTCTCTCTGTTTCTCTCTACGTTTCTCTCTATGTTTCTCTCTGTTTCTCTCTGTTGCCACTGATCTGTTTTAATTTTCCATTGCTGACCTGCACTTCCTTTCTGTCTCACACTAACAATAATACCATCACCTTGTTATCCGCTCAATCCATTACAGGCCCAGGCCCTATTTAAACATGGTCTGGGATGATGTTAACTAGTGCAGGCCACATTGCTGCATCCTCTCACCAGGCTCCAATACACTCCAATGGGGTCAAGTGTTTTAAACCTTCAAACACCATGATACGTGTCCTTTTACAAAACAGGAAGCTCAGATGTGTCTTCATTATGTTCAACTGAGGAAATGGTTGCTAACCATTCTATGTTATGCATACAACTAGGCAACTCAGATGGCACAAGGCCCATGAAAGTCATTATAATGCTTATTTCAAAACAAAATAAGCATTAATTAAAGCGATCAGTGAAATGATGGCCTGTAATGTACTATAAGATAAAATAAAATAAAAAGGTGAACCCATCCTTCCCCTTGTTCATGCCTCTATAGGATTTATTTTCATTCATTCCTTTTTTGTTTCCTCTCTACGCCATTTTTCCCACCTGGTTTCCCCTTCATCTTGCACCCGGTATCTCCTCTTGCCAGGGCTGATATCAGCCTGTCTCCATCCACCCTGCCAGCCCCCTCTCTCTCTCTCTCTCTCTCTCTCTCTCTCTCTCTCTCTCTCTCTCTCTCTCTCTCTCTCTCTCTCTCTCTCTCTCTCTCTCTCTCTCTCTCTCTCTCTCTCTCTCTCTCTCTCTCTCTCTCTCTCTCTCTCTCTCTCTCTCTCTCTCTCTCTCATTGCTTTCATGTCCCGCTGTTTCCGGTCCTTCTATCATCAGCTTTCCACCCGTCCATCCCTCCCTCCCTCCTCGGATGTCCTTCCCAATAATTTTCATGTCATCCTCTTGTCCTCTTAACCCTTGATTCCCTCTACCATCTCTCTGTTTCTCTCCGTGTGTGTCTCTCTCTGTCTCTCTGTGTCTCTCTATATATGTCTCTATCTCACTCTGTCTCTCTCTGTCTCTCTGTCTCTCTCTGTTTCTCTCTCTCTGTGTCTCTCTCTGTGTCTCTTTATCTGTCTCTCTCTCTGTGTCTCTGTCTCTCGCTACAGTATGTGAGTCTCTCTCTCTCTGTCTCTTTCTGTTTCTGTGTGTATGTGTGTGTGTCGCTATGTCTCTCTCTCTGTCTCTCTCTCTGTGTCCCTCTCTCTCACTGTCTCTATCTCGCTCTGTCTGTCTCTCTCTGTCTCTTTCTCTCTTTATGTATCTCTGTCTGTCTCTCTCTCTCTCTCTCTCTCTCTCTCTCTCTCTCTCTCTGTTTCTCTCTGTTTCTGTGTGTGTGTGTGTGTCGCTCTCTCTCTCTCTCTGTGTATCTCTCTCTGTCCCTCTCTCTCTCTGTCTCTATCTCGCTCTGTCTGTCAATTAAATTAAATTCAAATAGGCTTTATTGGCATGAAATATGAACATACTTATTGCCAAAGCAAGTCCAACATACAAACAATAACATATAAGCAATCAAAAATACCATGTTTTTCTGTCTCTGACTGAATATGTCTCACTGTGATACAAGTCACCTGTGGTGTTCGTCAGGGGTCGGTTCTTGGTCCCATCCTATTCATCACCTACATCAGGGGTCGGCAATAGGCGGCCCGCGGGCCGACATTGGCCCGCCAGCAAGAATTTCTGGCCCGTCAGTTTATTTTGAGAATATGATATTTATTTTACGTACGGGAAATATTCACTTGTGACGCCAGAGTGTCTTTGTGAAGCTGTATCTATCTATTCATCATATCTATGTCTGTCACTATAGCCAATTAAAATGCTAGAAATGGTCACGTGGACTGGGAGAACCAATGGAATAGTCCCACCGGGCCGCGTGTATATTTTCCCTAACGCACTTTCACTTCCGCGTTCGGGATGCGAGCGATTAACGTTAGCAAAAATGTGTTAAAAAAAACAAAACAAACGTCTTTGGATAGCTTCTTTGCAACGGGGAAATACCAACTGAGAAGCCAGAAGAGGAGCCTACGACCTCCAAGACACATAAAGCTTCTTTTAATAAACAGGAGTCATACTTAAAATACGGGTTTATCGCAACAGGTCGGTGATTCTTGCGTGCCGAGGTCCTCTCTGCATAATATGTGGCGACAAGATAGCAAACGAGGCAATGATGACAACTGTGTTCAAGTTGGCAGATAAAGTAGCTGCATTCAACGCCAATCTGGAATTGGAGGGCGGCGAGTGGATATTTGACATGTTTCAAACATTAGCAGGGATTTTGGAGGACTGAAACAAGCCCAGGGCAGTTATGGTGAGTCGTGGTTTCATGCAGCTGATCTGCTGTTCATGAATGAATGAATGAAAACTTTATTAACAGATTGCAGAATGGGTACAATACAGTACGGCTCAATACACACAATTGTTAAGGGGATGCAGACCAGAGAAAGACATTTGTCTTGTTTACATCAGGGTCCCCCTTTTGCGAGTGCATCATGCTCGCTTATGCCTGTATTTGTTACTGTTGTGAAGCACTTTGAACTGCAACCTCTGTATGAAAAGTGCTATACAAATAAAGTTATTATTATTATTATTATTATTATTATTATTATTATTATTATTATTATTATTATTATTATTATTATTATTATTATTATTATTATTATTATTATTATTATTATTATTATGTGTATGCACCCGCTATCATTTCACTATCATTATATTAAATTAGCCATTGTTTTTGGTCCTGGCCCGCCATTCAATGGCTTGGGGAAAATTTGGCCCGTGGCCAGACCTAATTGCCAACCCCTGACCTACATGCTCCCTCTCGGTCGTGTCATCAGCAGACATGGAATGTCCTTCCAATGTTATGCCGATGACACACAACTCTACATAAAAAACTGCCCCAAACCCCTCTGCAGCTCTGTCATACCTCACCACCTGTCTTGAGGAGATAAAGACATGGATGAACAGCAACTTCCTCCAACTAAACAGCAAAAAAACCGAGGCACTTCTCATTGGCACCCCACACCAGGTTCAGTCTTCACCCATATCCCATCTCACCTTTGACGGCCAGGTCATCCCCCTTTCCCCCTCAGTCACAAATCTGGGGGTTCGATTTGACCCCCACCTGATCTTCACCATCCACATAAAACACCTCTGCAAGACCTCATTCTATCACAAAAAAAATATAACCAAACTCCGTCCCACTCTAACCCTGTCAGATGCAGAGAAGCTTGTCCATGCCTTTGTCTCCTCAAGACTGGACTACTGTAATGGACTCTTCATCAGGATTCCTGGCAAGAGCATCCAAAAGCTGCAATACATACAAAACAGCGCTGCCAGGATCCTGATGAGAGTCCGTAAACACAAGCACATAACCCTCATCCTCCACTCACTACATTGGCTCAATGGCTCCCCGTCTCATCCCGGATCAACTACAAAATCCTGCTGCTCACCCATAACTGCATAAACGGACACGCACCCCTCTACCTACAGGAACTCATCACTCCACAATCCTACACCCGTACCATCATATCTGCAGGTAGCCTGCTCCTTCGGGTCCCCAGTACCCGGCTCTGCACCATGGGTGACCGAGCCTTCTGCTCGGCTGCACCACGCCTGTGGAACAGCCTCCCCATCCAGCTGAGGGCACCACAGAGCCTGGACTCTTTTAAAGCAGGCCTGAAAATCTATTTCAAAAGGCCTTTGATTGCTAGCTTTTTTATACTATGTTTTTAACTATGTTCTATTTTTATAACATTTTTATTCTGTATTTTATTTTATATTATTAATAATTATCAAAAAAAATTAACTATGTTTCCTGTAGCACTTTGGGATCCTAGTGACGAAAAGTACAATACAAATATAATTTATTACTTATTATATAATTTGTTATCACGGGGGGACCCTCAACCAAAACACGTATGGAAAAATGGGCTTTGAATGGGTTGTTGTAAACATTGACATGCCTTGACCTACCCCTCTTCTCTCTCCCTCTCTCTCTCTCTCTCTCTCTCTCTCTCTCTCTCTCTCTCTCTCTCTCTCTCTCCTTTTCTCTCTGTTTCTCTGTCTCTCTCTCACTCTGTTTCTCTCTCTGTTTCTGTGTGTGTGTGTGTGTGTGTGTGTCGCTCAGTCTCTCTGTCTCTCTCTGTTTCTCTCTCTCTGTGTCTCTCTCTGTGTCTCTTTATCTGTCTCTCTCTCTGTGTCTCTGTCTCTCGCTACAGTATGTGAGTCTCTCTCTCTCTGTCTCTTTCTGTTTCTGTGTGTATATGTGTGTGTCGCTATGTCTCTCTCTCTGTCTCTCTCTCTGTGTCCCTCTCTCTCACTGTCTCTATCTCGCTCTGTCTGTCTCTCTCTGTCTCTTTCTCTCTTTATGTATCTCTGTCTGTCTCTCTCTCTCTCTCTCTCTCTCTCTCTCTCTGTTTCTCTCTGTTTCTGTGTGTGTGTGTGTGTGTCGCTCTCTCTCTCTCTCTGTGTATCTCTCTCTGTCCCTCTCTCTCTCTGTCTCTATCTCGCTCTGTCTGTCAATTAAATTAAATTCAAATAGGCTTTATTGGCATGAAATATGAACATACTTATTGCCAAAGCAAGTCCAACATACAAACAATAACATATAAGCAATCAAAAATACCATGTTTTTCTGTCTCTGACTGAATATGTCTCACTGTGATACAAGTCACCTGTGGTGTTCGTCAGGGGTCGGTTCTTGGTCCCATCCTATTCATCACCTACATCAGGGGTCGGCAATAGGCGGCCCGCGGGCCGACATTGGCCCGCCAGCAAGAATTTCTGGCCCGTCAGTTTATTTTGAGAATATGATATTTAATTTACGTACGGGAAATATTCACTCGTGACGCCAGAGTGTCTTTGTGAAGCTGTATCTATCTATTCATCATATCTATGTCTGTCACTATAGCCAATTGAAATGCTAGAAATGGTCACGTGGACTGGGAGAACCAATGGAATAGTCCCACCGGGCCGCGTGTATATTTTCCCTAACGCACTTTCACTTCCGCGTTCGGGATGCGAGCGATTAACGTTAGCAAAAATGTGTTAAAAAAAACAAAACAAACGTCTTTGGATAGCTTCTTTGCAACGGGGAAATACCAACTGAGAAGCCAGAAGAGGAGCCTACGACCTCCAAGACACATAAAGCTTCTTTTAATAAACAGGAGTCATACTTAAAATACGGGTTTATCGCAACAGGTCGGTGATTCTTGCGTGCCGAGGTCCTCTCTGCATAATATGTGGCGACAAGATAGCAAACGAGGCAATGATGACAACTGTGTTCAAGTTGGCAGATAAAGTAGCTGCATTCAACGCCAATCTGGAATTGGAGGGCGGCGAGTGGATATTTGACATGTTTCAAACATTAGCAGGGGTTTTGGAGGACTGAAACAAGCCCAGGGCAGTTATGGTGAGTCGTGGTTTCATGCAGCTGATCTGCTGTTCATGAATGAATGAATGAAAACTTTATTAACAGATTGCAGAATGGGTACAATACAGTACGGCTCAATACACACAATTGTTAAGGGGATGCAGACCAGAGAAAGACATTTGTCTTGTTTACATCAGGGTCCCCCTTTTGCGAGTGCATCATGCTCGCTTATGCCTGTATTTGTTACTGTTGTGAAGCACTTTGAACTGCAACCTCTGTATGAAAAGTGCTATACAAATAAAGTTATTATTATTATTATTATTATTATTATTATTATTATTATTATTATTATTATTATTATTATTATTATTATTATTATTATTATTATTATTATTATTATTATTATTATTATTATTATTATTATTATTATGTGTATGCACCCGCTATCATTTCACTATCATTATATTAAATTAGCCATTGTTTTTGGTCCTGGCCCGCCATTCAATGGCTTGGGGAAAATTTGGCCCGTGGCCAGACCTAATTGCCAACCCCTGACCTACATGCTCCCTCTCGGTCGTGTCATCAGCAGACATGGAATGTCCTTCCAATGTTATGCCGATGACACACAACTCTACATAAAAAACTGCCCCAAACCCCTCTGCAGCTCTGTCATACCTCACCACCTGTCTTGAGGAGATAAAGACATGGATGAACAGCAACTTCCTCCAACTAAACAGCAAAAAAACCGAGGCACTTCTCATTGGCACCCCACACCAGGTTCAGTCTTCACCCATATCCCATCTCACCTTTGACGGCCAGGTCATCCCCCTTTCCCCCTCAGTCACAAATCTGGGGGTTCGATTTGACCCCCACCTGATCTTCACCATCCACATAAAACACCTCTGCAAGACCTCATTCTATCACAAAAAAAATATAACCAAACTCCGTCCCACTCTAACCCTGTCAGATGCAGAGAAGCTTGTCCATGCCTTTGTCTCCTCAAGACTGGACTACTGTAATGGACTCTTCATCGGGATTCCTGGCAAGAGCATCCAAAAGCTGCAATACATACAAAACAGCGCTGCCAGGATCCTGATGAGAGTTTGTAAACACAAGCACATAACCCTCATCCTCCACTCACTACATTGGCTCAATGGCTCCCCGTCTCATCCCGGATCAACTACAAAATCCTGCTGCTCACCCATAACTGCATAAACGGACACGCACCCCTCTACCTACAGGAACTCATCACTCCACAATCCTACACCCGTACCATCATATCTGCAGGTAGCCTGCTCCTTCGGGTCCCCAGTACCCGGCTCTGCACCATGGGTGACCGAGCCTTCTGCTCGGCTGCACCACGCCTGTGGAACAGCCTCCCCATCCAGCTGAGGGCACCAGCTCAGGCCTGAAAATCTATTTCAAAAGGCCTTTGATTGCTAGCTTTTTTATACTATGTTTTTAACTATGTTCTATTTTTATAACATTTTTATTCTGTATTTTATTTTATATTATTAATAATTATCAAAAAAAATTAACTATGTTTCCTGTAGCACTTTGGGATCCTAGTGACGAAAAGTACAATACAAATATAATTTATTACTTACTTATATAATTTGTTATCACGGGGGGACCCTCAACCAAAACACGTATGGAAAAATGGGCTTTGAATGGGTTGTTGTAAACATTGACATGCCTTGACCTACCCCTCTTCTCTCTCCCTCTCTCTCTCTCTCTCTCTCTCTCTCTCTCTCTCTCTCTCTCTCTCTCTCTCTCTCTCTCTCTCTCTCTCTCTCTCCTTTTCTCTCTGTTTCTCTGTCTCTCTCTCACTCTGTTTCTCTCTCTGTTTCTGTGTGTGTGTGTGTGTGTGTGTGTCGCTCAGTCTCTCTGTATATCTGTCTGTTTCTCTCTTTCTGTACATCTATATTTCTCTCTCTCTCTGTGTCTATCTCTGTTTCTCTCTCTCTCCCTCTCTGTCTTATCTCGCCCTGTCTCTCTTTCTGTATCTCTGTCTGTTTCTCTCTCTCTCTGTACATATCTCTCTGTGTCTATCTCTCTGTTTCTCTCTCTCTCTCTCTCTCTCTCTCTCTCTCTCTCTCTCTCTCTCTCTCTCTCGCTGTGTATCTCTCTCTGTTTCTCTATCTCTCCCTCTCTCTGTGTCTTCTCTCTCTATTGTATTGTAACTCAGTTACTTTTCTACTCTGCATTGTATATTGTATATATGTATATATTGAACACTTGTCTACGTACTTGACTTCTATTTTATACTTATTATACTTATTTTATACTTATCTATTTTTATCTAGCACAATCTCTAGAGCAAAACAGAAAGAAGCATTTTATATAAAAGTATTCTGTACTTCTGTATGACAACTAATAAAGAAACTTGAGAACACATGCACACACATAGACAGAAACAGCAGCATAAGACACACTGCATGGTGCCTCAAGAGCACAGTCACAGACAGAGCTCCTGTGTTGTGAGACCAGTGGTGTCGCGTGGGTAAAATAACAGGGGATGCCAAAAAAAAGTTATAAAAAAATATATATATATATATATGATTTTTTTTTCTTTTTTTTTTATACTTAACACTTTGGTTGCCTAAGGTTAAAATCATGATATACCATAGATTGCCAGCGCTATTTGTCTATGGAGAAAGTCCCCTTCTTTGCAGGGCTATAACTTTTTAAATTCTATTGCTACATTGCCATTATTAGGGCCCATTCAAAGTCCTATATGTATTGTTCATTGTGTAGCAACGTTAAACTTTTTCATTCACATATTCATAGTAAAGTATGGTCTAATGTATAAGTATGTTTTCATCTCTTTCTGCAGCTTTCTCCAGAACGTGATATATAGCCCCAAATGCATTATATTGATGATGAAATACAGTTTGATGGCAATCAGCGCGATATAAAAAATTCCAACTAGACGTACTTCTAGAAGTTACTACACGTCATCTGATGTTGACCGGATGGGCGAGGGGGCGTTTATAATTCCGTGGGCAGCGTTATACCAATCATCTAATGTGGGTCAAATGTTGATAATAGCAGTTAGTATCGAAGAGGGTAACGTTACACGCTGAAACTCACCCCAGTCTCCGCGCGCCGTTGGGCGATCATCGTCGAGTTGAAATCTTATCATTATGGGATATATTTTTACCCGGTCCATCTCCAGCTTGTATAATGGTATATACGTCCAAATCATGTTGTTTATCGAGTTATTGGCAATCGATCACTGTGTAGTGTGACGAGCCAGAGTCCCATGACCCATAGCGAGCGCCCGGAAGTACTACGGTCGTCATGACAACCTCTATTCAACATCCTGTTTGGCGATTGCGCCGATCGGCCACCAGATGGCGCTCCTGAACCGCCAGAGAGCTCAGTGGGTCCTGCTGGTGGATCTCAGGCCAGCGGAGGGACATTATGAATCCGATCGCAGATTTTTGAAATATTGATATAAGGACGCTGTACAGCGTCCCCCGGCAACTTTAGCATGGCCAGCAAAGACGTGAAAAGACGTGTCCCGGCACTCAAAGTGTTAAGCCAAGCAGTCACCATGTACAGTATGGCTCGGCGGCCACTGCCAGTCAAACCAAGCACTCACCATGTACAGTATGGCTCAGCGGCCACTGCCAGTCAAACCAAGCAGTCACTATGTACAGTATGGCTCTGCGGCGTTACTACTATGAACAAAACAAAGCCAAGAGAACAGTTTTGACTCTTCAAATAAAGTGACTATATTTATTTTTCCTAATAAATATAATTTGAGTCAATCACAAAATTCACAATCCGTCAATGTCATTAACATTTACATTTACATTTACATTTAGTCATTTAGCTGACGCTTTTATCCAAAGAGACTTACAAGTTCTGTACGACAAGACAGCAAGAAGGGTACAACTCTATCAGCTGAGTAACAATGTTCATCAAGTGTTGCGTGTTACAGTGTAGGTTAGTTTATTAGGACAAGTGCATGACAGTAAGGTTAGTCAGGGTTAGATTTTTTTTCTTTTCTTTTTTAATCATTTCAGATAGTGGTTGAAGAAGTGAGTCTTTAGTCGACGGCGAAAGATTGGACGGGATTCGGCTGTCCTAACTGGGATGGGTAGTTCATTCCACCATTGTGGGGCAAGGACTGAGAATAGGCGGCTTCTCTTTGATGACCCTCCGGGAGCTTGGATAGGAGTAGGTCTGAGGCGGCCAGAAGATGCAGAGCGTAGGGGTCTTGAGGGTGTGTAGTTAGAGACCATTGACCGGAGGTAGGCGGGAGCGGTTCCCTTTGCTGCACGGTATGCTAGGTCGAGGGCCTTGAAGCGGATACGTGCAGCAATGGGGAGCCAGTGCAGGTCCCTAAGAAGTGGGGTGACATGGGCCGACTTCGGTAGGTTTGATATCAGGCGGGCCGCTGCGTTTTGAATGAGTTGAAGAGGCTTGGTGGCAGTGGCCGGGAGGCCAGCTAGCAGTGCGTTGCAGTAGTCGAGGCGGGAGATGACTGTTGATTGGACGAGGAGTTGGGTGGCTTCTTTTGTCAGGAAGGGGCGTATCCTTCTGACGTTGCTCAGGAGGAATCTGCAGGTTCTGGTTGTCGCTGCGATGTGAGCAGAGAAGTTCAACTGGTCGTCAAGGACAACACCAAGGTTCTTGGCGGTCGGGGACGCGGTCACAGCTGCATTCTCGACTGTGATGGAGAGGTCGGTCAGGGGGGAGGATTTGGCCGGCAGGTGGAGCAATTCTGTTTTGCTTAGGTTCAGTTTGAGGTGGTTGGTCGTCATCCAGGCGGAGATGTCGGACAGACAGGCCGAGATCCGCTCAGAGACGTGGATATCTGAGGGAGGGAAGGAGAGGAAGAGTTGAGTATCATCGGCATAACAATGATATGAGAAGCCATGAGACGTGATAATGTTACCCAGTGATTTAGTGTAGAGGGAGAAGAGAAGGGGTCCTAGGACCGAGCCCTGGGGGACACCCGTCCGGAGGGGGCGGGTGGCCGACAGAGTCCCTCTCCATGACACTTGGTAGGAGCGGTCGTTGAGGTATGATGTCAGCCATGTCAGCGCAGATCCAGCCACTCCCATTCCTGCGAGGGCCGTGAGGAGGATCTGATGGTTGACTGTGTCGAAGGCTGCAGATAGATCTAGGAGAATCAGGACAGAGGAGAGGCCTTTCGCTTTTGCTAAGTGAAGTGCCTCTGTGACCGCAATGAGGGCCGTTTCTGTGGAGTGGCCAGTCCGGAAGCCAGACTGATTGGGGTCTAGGAGGTCATTCTGTAAGAGATAAGCAGTAAGTTGGTTGGATACAGCACGTTCAAGTGTTTTAGAAAGAAAGGAGAGAAGAGAGACAGGACGATAGTTGGCTATGACGGTGGGGTTCAGGGTTGGTTTTTTTATGAGGGGCGTGACTCTGGCTTGTGTTTCCCTGAACAATGAGTGAACTAAAAACCAACAGGTATTGTGCTTTGTCAGCAGATAAAACATTTGGTCTGCATCCCCTTAACAATTGTGTGTATTGAGCTGTAATGTATTGTACCCATTCTGCAATCTGTTAATAAAGTTTTCAATCAATCAATCACGTTAGTTAGCATCCAAGCTAGCCTGATAACGTTAGTAACTTAGCATCCAACCCATGATGGGTTGCAGTAATAAACCATGACCATTCTCCTGATGAATTGAAAATGGGGGACCCTGATGTAAACAAGACGAAAGTCTTTCTCTGGTCTGCATCCCCTTAACAATTGTGTGTATTGAGCTGTACTGTATTGTACCCATTCGGCAATCTGTTAATAAAGTTTTCAATCAATCAATCAATCACGTTAGTTAGCATCCAAGCTAGCCTGATAACGTTAGTAACTTAGCATCCAAGCTAGAAACTGCTTCTTACCTGGCCAAAAAACTGGTCCTCCTCGCTCCTCCTGGACAGATAGATTTGTTAAATCATAATATCCACAGTGGTGTGCTGTGCTGGTCCTCAGTAAATGTCCTGCCGGCGAAAAATAAGTGGCTAATAAAGTCCTAAATGTTTGATACACTAATAGAGGATTCGAACGTGCCTGCTCTGTTAATAAAATGTTCAATCAATCAATCAATCCCGCGAGGGGATGACGTTCAGACGTTGTCACGTGACTCACGTTAGATGCCAGTATCTGGATGCTAGAGTACTTTTCTGCCAGACCAGTGACCAGTGTTATCATGTGGAAAGTGCTTTATTAAGCTCGAATCCTATTGGCTAATAATAGACCTATCGCTCAGCCACGCCCCCTTTGAAAAGTCGGACAAACAAAGTCGACTGTGAATGACTGTTGACGATGGCCGCAGGCAGCCCCTTTCCTGACTGTGATGCAAGCCAGTCACGAAAGGGGCTAGGCCGCGGGAGATTTACCACAGCAGGTAATAGACCTGTTTTTTTTTTTTTAAAGATAACACAAATATTTCATCTAGAAGCAGACAGAGAAGGTTACAATATGCAGTGGAAAAGTACGTTCATGAGATACACATTTACCTTAGACCTCCATGGTGATGCAAGCATTAGCTATATATAACGTTAGCTAGCTACTCTCAAGCATTACTTACAGTTGACTTGATTGAAGATTACAAGAACTATGACGATAATCCATGATTACTACTATTGCTGATACATTTTAGTGGAGAGGGGAGCTATATTCAAGTAGCAGCTAGTACGAGCAGTGTTCTCAAACAGTCTATTTCTTTTCTCACCTTCTCATTTCTGTTGAAACCATAGGGCACCAGGGTACTGTGCACACATCATTGGGCTCATGTACAGTTTAGACATTTCTCGTGCCCAAAATGATGACACTGCCTCCTGTACAAGTCGGCCACAGCAGTGGCATAAACCCAGAGGGAAGAAGATAGCAGGCTAGCCTATAACCTCTGCAGTCGTGGCAAAAGCCAAACTGAACCGCAAAAGGAGACCAGTGATCCTTACCTACACTCCTAACAGGTAGTTTCAAATCACAATAAAAACACATACATTTGGTAATAAAGGCAAAATGATGCTCCTTCACAGTTTATTGAAAAAAAAATAGCCTAGGCACAACATCCGATACATTTATAACACAGTTAACAGTAACATGTATCTTTCTGCCTTTAGGAAAGAGTCAGGAATCAGTGAGGAAATATATGAGACACTGAGAGGAATGAGAGGCACACCTATAAGCTACATCGTTAACCAGACCCCTATACTGGTAGCATAGGGGGAGGCTGCTCCACAGGCCGGCGGTCCTCATCTGGAGGCTCCTCCACACCCTGACCTTCTTAGAGAAGAGAGAGGAGTAAGAGGGGAGGAGAGAGGGGTGATGGATAAGGGGAGAGGGATGAGGGGGAGAGGTGAATGAGGAGAGAGGGATGAGGGGGAGAGGTGAATGACATACATAGGCATACCAACACCACAGCACATCCAGAGCTTTGATCTGGAGGAAGCAAGACAACTACAACTGCAAACGACAGGACAGGCTGCATGTCCACTGTGGCACAAGGAGCGAGAGGGCAGGCTGACTGCATCAGAATTTGGCAAGATACTAAAGAGAAAGAACATTTCAGATGCCTTCATATAGTCCACATATTACCCCAAGCCCTTCACTGCTACTGCAACAACCTATGGCTCTGCCAATGACATGCACATCTCAGAGAGGCACAACTGTTATTACCAAATTCAAGGGCAACTACTACTTAGCGGACTCAACTTCTGTGACTTTGTACTTTTTACAAGAAGAGATATATATATTGAGAGAGTTCACAGAGATATTCAGTTCATCAATGACATGATTGTAAAGCTGCACACATTCCATGATGCTCACTTTAGTCCAAAAACATAAATCAGACCTCTTTCATTGTCACTCATGTCCTGTCTTGGGTTGACCTGTGTCGTCTCTGTGAGGGCAGTAACATCTCCAGCACACCTCATTCTGTGAAAAAAACACAAAAAGCTGAGTATTAGCTAAGCATAGACGGTCTTTCTCTCCGAATGAATGCAGCATGGTTTATAGCATTATCGGAATATACGGGGTGTACTGACTGACTGCGCTCCGCGTAACTCAACTCGTTATTATTTTGCGCACAGACCGCAGAAACACGGGAACGTTTTGATTATATTTAAAAGGCTTTGCCATAACGTTAAACGAAACAAGTGTAATTTCGAAGCTGTAAGCAGAATACAAGTCATACTGTATGAACACCCACGATATAGTGTTCTTCCCCCTTCCTACTGTATAAGAAAGAATAAAAAACGCATTGCAATGAGAACAGAGGGTGTATGTGTATTACAAAACCCTTGCAATAAATGTGTCTTAAATGAATGAAAAGCATACATGCTCTGGACACAGAGCATAATCATGTGGGTGATATGACTTGTATTCTGCTTACAGAATTCCACGTATTTAGTTTTAAAAATCATATTATAGCCAATCGAACACAACTAATAAAGGCATTCATATTCCAGCATGGTTATAATGACACACCACCAACGCCAAACAGTGGTCAACAAACTGTCTTTATTAGTATTTTGAGCTGTCCAGGCAGAATTGCAGCAATGGTCTTAGGGAGTCGTTGATATCTGACATCACCATGTACAAGTCAGCCTTTTATTTATCCCATAACACGGGTTGTGTCTTCTTGGTTCGGCAGCGCCTCAGTGAACAATCTCCCGTGAAGTTTCTCAGAGTTCGCTCGGGTCAGTCCATTATTTCACATCCCATGGGGGGTGTTTCATGACCATATATGGATAATCATGCACGAGCATTGACGGTAGAACAAAGAGGTATTTATCAACATGGAGGAGCGTAGGACCCGTGTACGCACAGTTGATAAATCCCAATATTTCTGTGCGTACACACATTCTAAATTCTGTGCTTACGTATGAAAATAAAACACTTTCTAAGAATTGTTGATAAATGAGGGCCCAGGACTTATTTACATCATTGTCCCTGTTGTTACTGGTTTCAAGTGGCACTATGGCATCAGAAGTGCATCGAGCATTCTTAGTGCATGTAGTAGTATTCATGTTTCAGTTCATTCATGTTCATGTTCATTCATGTTTCAGTTTTTTCTTTTATACAAAAAAAGCATCATTCATGCTCATTTGTGCATTAAAAACAATTATTTTCATCAACAAAGTGCATAGAGACATTACTCATCGTAACCACTCATCGTTCACCAGAGGTTCCTCCGGTGGTTATAACAAGTGTGTCCTCCCTGCTTAGCCTTATTTTTGAACCCATTAATATGGATTCTGTCTTGTTGCCTAGATGCAGTGACAACCTGTTGTCTGTTAGCCAGTTCTTTATACTATCAATGGTGGTCACTACATTACATCTATAACTATAACTGTCCTTGTTGGTCATCATTTCCACTGTTATGCACCTGGCTTGCGGTAACGTTACCTTTTTTCGGGTGAGGGTCTGTGTCTTTTCGGAGCAGACACGAGAGCCCGGATGGGATCTGGATTTTCCAGAGTTGGCTTCCCATCTCTGAAGTGCTTTGGGGTGAAAAGACAGAAGCAAAAGTTTGCTAAAAACACCAGCTAACTAGCGAGGACGAAAGTAGACCGCAAGTTGGCAGCTAACGTTAGCTAGCTGGGCTGGATATACGCTAGCTAGTTGGCAGTCAAAGTCAAACGTTAGCAAACTAATAGTTTGGTCTACGTTTCTAATACATGCCGTCAAATATTATGTCTTTATGAATTTACCTTACCTTTGAGCAAACATAAGTGTCCTTGGTAATGGTCTTCACATTCAGTTGTGTATGTGGTCGACGACACAACAGAATCCACCGCTTGCATTTCTCAAGTTTTCATTTGGGCTTCGGAAAAGGTATGAAATATACACCTCCATCCAGTCTTTCAGGGTACCTGGTGTCCGAATTACAGGTACCCCACGCACAGCGTTTCACCATCGGATATTAGGTAGATAATAACATATAAACTGAACTCTTCACAGTGGTTTCGATCACAGCCGTCTGGTTTTATGCGCCCCACAAATGGGTTTTCTCTTGTTGTCCGACTTTTCTCCAAGCGAGGATTTTCGCTGTGATATGATTGGACAAATTCTCTTTGGGGCGTGGTTTAGCGACAGGTCTATTGGTTTTGGATGGATCACGTGGTGGAAGCTAGGGAAAGACACCCCCCTCCTCCCCTCCTGCCTGAGCTGCAGTGACTGACTGAGCACAGTGACTGCCAGCCTGCCTCAGTGAGTCTGACAGTGTAGAGTGAGAAAAAAATAATTATAACACAGAGATGAAAAATTATGATTTTTGATTATGATTGTAAACTATATATTTTTTTTATTTTTCTTTTATATTTCATATTCATATTTTAATGGGGAAGCCTGGCTTCCCTTGGCTTCCTGGAGGATTCGCCACTGTGGGACAGGGCAGCCTGACAGAGTGATGGTTCTATATCCAGACAGAGTGATGGTTCTATATCCTGACAGAGTGATGGTTCTATATGGTTTTATATCCTGACAGAGTGATGGTTCAGAGTAATGGTTCTATATCCAGACAGAGTGATGGTTCTATATCCTGACAGAGTGATGGTTCTATATCCTGACAGAGTGATGGTTCTATATGGTTTTATATCCTGACAGAGTGATGGTTCTATATCCTGACAGAGTGATGGTTCTATATCCTGACAGAGTGATGGTTCTATATCCTGACAGAGTGATGGTTCTATATCCTGACAGAGTGAAGGTTCTATATCTGGACCACATACCACTTTAACACAATATTTAAACAGAGCAGCAGAACTGGACCACATACCACTTTAACACAATAGTTTATCAGAGCAGCATAATAGGACCACATACCACTTTAACACAAAATGTTATCAGAGCAGCATAATAGGACCACATACCACTTTAACACAACATTTAATCAGAGCAGCATAATAGGACCACATACCACTTTAACACAACCTTTAGAGCACTGGAATACACAAACACCATGTAGAATGTGTACTTTTACTTGAGATACTTCAATAGAAACTTTCAATAGAAAATACTTCTCTACCTTCTAACACCTCTCTACCTCTCCTCCCTTCTGCACGTCTCCACTTCTAACTACAGCCTAAGGTCCAGCAACTTCATCAAACTCACCATCCCCAAAGCCTGCACAGTTTCTGGACGCAACGCCTTCCGATTTGCTGCTGCATCTGACTGGAACACATTACAAAACACCCTTAAACTCACTGCCTTCACATCGCTCACTGCTTTTAAACAAAATCTGCAACAGATCTTAACCGACTGTTGCACCTGCTGACTGCCTCCCAATCGCACGCATAACCCTCAGACGGGTCCTACTAATCACCACAAAGTACCAGAAAATACCCCAAAGTACCCTAAAATACCCCACAGTACCACAAAATGCCCCAAAGTATACCCCAAAATACCCCAAAATACCCCAAAGTACCCCAAAATACCCTGAAGTACCCCAAAATACCCCAAGGTATACCCCCAAATACCCCAAAGTACCCCAAAATACCCCAAAGTACCAGAAAATACCCCAAAGTACCCCAATATACCCCAAAGTACCCCGAAATACCCCAAAATACCCCCAAAGTATACCCCAAAATACCCCAAAATACCCCACAGTACCCTAAATTACCCCAAAATACCCCAAAGTACCAGAAAATACCCCAAAGTACCACAAAATACCCCAAAGTATACCCCAACATACCCGCAAAGTACCCCAAAATATCCTGAAGTACCCCAAAATACCCCAAAGTATACCCCCAAAGTACCCTAAAATACCCCAAAATATCCCAAAGTATACCCCAAAATACCCCAACAGTACATTGGGGTATTTTATAATTTATAATTGCCTCTCCTTCACCAATTCACACATGCACTCACAGAGCAATGGCAGCCAGACTCATTGGGTGCAATTTGGGGTTCAGTGTCTTGCCCAAGGACACTTCGGCATGTGAACAGAAGGAGCTGGGATTCAAACCAATGACCAAACCATTGACCATATGATCATTAGTTGACCTGCTCTACCTCTGAGCCAGTATTTTGGGGTATTTTGGGGTACTTTGGGGGTACTTTGGGGGTATTTTGGGGTACTTTAGGGTATTTTCTGGTACTTTGTGGTGATTAGTAGGACCCCCTCAGACTATTCTCTCCTCCCCCTAAGCCTGCTCAACTCCCTCCCTCCCTCTCCCCCTTTCTTCTCTCTCTCTCCCTCTGGTTCTCGCTCTTCCTTTCTCTTTTTCCCTTTCTCTTTTTCCCTTTCTCTTTTTCCCTCTCTCTTTTTCCTACTCTCTCCCTTATTTATTGTTGTCCTTGTATACTATTGCTACTGTCATTTTGTATTTTATTTACTTGTATGCATGACATGTACATAACCTTGTTTTTGTTACAGCCTCCCACCCCCCTTCCCACAAAAGGCCTTTGCTTTTTGGACAGGCTGCTTTTGTATATAAGAATTTGTTCTTAATTGCTTGCCTGGATAAATAAAGGTTAAATAAAAATTTAAATTTAAAAAAATAAAGTAGAATTTGAATGGATGACTTTTATCTGGAGTACTCATTTATCTGGGTATTTTTACTTTTACTTAAGTAAAGGAATTGTGTACTTCTTCCACCACTGGCGGACGAGAAATAGATGGTTGGAGAGAGAAAGCCAGACGAAAGCAGAGATGACAGAATGCCATGCTCAAAAACAAGAAAGTAGACACAGAAAACCGAGAGTTCGAGGAAATCACCAATAATGTCTTTATTCTTCCAGCAGCGAGTGCCAAACCGGTCTGTACTGAAACCGTGGCAATTATAAGAAGCAGCCATGTGAAGCGCCGCTATGAAACAAAGCACAGATCTTTTGAGAAAACATACCCAGAGTCAGAGGTGAGGACATGGAAAGGAAACAGACCCAGAGCCCAGTATGATCAATCCACCAGAATCCTCTCCCAGTAACATGCAAACCAATGTCCACTAACAGTAGCATGGATTCTGGGTCAACATAAGCACTTTTTCCAAAAAGAAGCACGTTCTTAATTTTAGTCATAAATTGCAATTTACCTTTCCTTTACTTGAAATGAGAAACTCATTGAGCTACTTTTATTTATGATTACACTACTCATAGGGCGATATATTTGATTGAAATTGAATTTATTAAATTTGATAGTCATACAATAACCACACTATAGGCCCCTGAATGCAAACGCAAGTCAGACTTGCTGATGGTTTGGACTTTTTCCGGGTTAGGTAGGGAATCTGATGACTGGACCCCTTTTAATTTGAATTGAATTCCCCTGGTCGAGAGGAAGGTAGGCCTAAGCTATCAGTGCACAGCCAGTTAATAATAATGATCCTCCTACAGCCTGGATCGTGGTCATTAAGCAGAATTAATAGAATGTGTACTTCTCTAACTTGTCCTCTGTTTGTGTGTGTGTGTGTGTGTGTGTGTGTGTGTGTGTGTGTGTGTGTGTGTGTGTGTGTGTGTGTGTGTGTGTGTGTGTGTGTGTGTGTGTCTCACTGTCTCCCGTATGTCTCTCTGTCTTCCCTGTGTCTTTCTCTCTGTATCACTGTACTCACCTGTCTTTCTCTCTGTATCACTGTACTCACCTGTCTTTCTCTCTGTATCACTCTACTCACCTGTCTTTCTCTCTGTATCACTGTACTCACCTGTCTTTCTCTCTGTATCACTGTACTCACCTGTCTTTCTCTCTGTATCACTCTACTCACCTGTCTTTCTCTCTGTATCACTGTACTCACCTGTCTTTCTCTCTGTATCACTCTTCTCACCTGTCTTTCTCTCTGTATCACTCTTCTCACCTGTCTTTCTCTCTGTATCACCCCTCTCACCTGTCTTTCTCTCACTGCTGGTTTCCAAAGAGACGGGTAGCCAAGAAACAATGAGACACGATAGAAGAGCATCTGCTCTCAGACGGCATGTCCCTGTCACCTGATAGCAAAGAAAACCCACAGACTGACTCTCTCTCTCTCTCTCTCTCTCTCTCTCTCTCTCTCTCTCTCTCTCTCTCTCTCTCTCTCTCTCTCTCTCTCTCTCTCTCTCTCTCTCTCTCTCTCCAGGTGTTGGAGGGAAAAGAGAAGGTTTAAGTAGCGGGGCTGCCATTTTGTCCCGCTGAGTCCCGCTGGAAGCTGGATCCACTGAGGTGTCACAGATCCTGGTGTCTTAACCTGCTCCTCCTCATCTGTGGTGTGTGTGCTAGCCCGGGGCCCAGGGCCTGGCTCTGGCTGAGCTGCAGCCATGGAGGTGTCACTGGTGGACTTTGAGAGCCTGGACGAAACCGACCCCAGCCTGGACATCGAATCCAATGAGTCCACAGCTCTCAACGTGGACATGCCGCCCGAGAGCCGCACCCCCGGCAACCACCGCCTCCACACCCCGGGGCTCTCCTCCTCTGGCTCCTACCATGGCCCCTCGCCCTCCTTGCCCTGCATCTGGGAGTCCTCCTCGCCCACGCCCACCTCACCCGCGCCCACCTCACAGACGGGCAGGCGGGGGCGAGCCAGCTGTGGCAGCATGATCTCCGACTGGAAGCTGCTGCTCAGCAGTGAGGGCATCAAGGAGAGCGAGACCATCTTCAACCGGCTGGCGAAGGAGTGCGGCGAGGACCCGTTTGTGGACAAGCGGGGGCTCGAGGACGGAAACCAGAAGGTCATCATCAACATCGCCGGCCTTCACTACGAGACGCGACTCAGGACTCTGGGCCAGTTTCCCAGGACACTCCTCGGGGACTCTTCCAAGAGGATCAGTTACTTTGACCCGATGAGGAATGAGTACTTCTTTGATCGGAATAGACCCAGCTTCGACGGGATTCTGTATTACTACCAGTCGGGGGGTAAGATCAGGCGGCCGGCTAACGTCCCGCTGGACGTATTTGCGGATGAAATCGTGTTCTACCAGCTCGGGAGCGAGGCTTTGGAGCAGTTCAGAGAGGATGAAGGTTTCATCAAGGATGTGGAGATCCCTCTGCCTACCAATGAGATGCACAAACAATTTTGGCTGCTGTTTGAGTACCCGGAGAGTTCCAATGCAGCGCGAGGCGTAGCACTGGTGTCTGTGTTTGTTATTGTCATCTCCATTATTATCTTCTGCATGGAAACACTGCCAGAGTTCCGGGAGGAGATGGACGTGGTCACACCCACTGTGATGCAGCCTTTCAACTTTTCCACAGGTTACATCACTCTGGAACCAAGTCGTCGTAGCAAGCCTGCACCCTTCACTGATCCCTTCTTCATCATCGAGACTGCCTGCATTGTCTGGTTCTTCTTTGAGCTTTGTGTGCGATTTGTGGTCTGCCCAAGCAAAAGGGAATTCTTCAATAACCTCATGAACATTATTGACGTTGTGTCCATCATCCCATACTTTGTCACTCTGATCACAGAGCTGGTGACGACACCGGAAGAGAACTCGGGTCAGAACATGTCTCTTGCCATCTTGCGGATCATCCGTCTGGTCCGGGTGTTCCGTATCTTCAAGCTTTCCCGCCACTCCAAAGGGCTCCAGATTCTGGGACAGACCCTGAAGGCCAGCATGCGTGAGTTGGGTCTGCTCATCTTCTTCCTGTTCATCGGAGTCATCCTCTTCTCCAGCGCCATCTACTTCGCAGAGGTCGACGAGCCCAACACGCAGTTCGTCAGCATCCCGGACGGTTTCTGGTGGGCCGTGGTCACCATGACCACCGTGGGCTACGGGGACATGTGTCCGATCACCATGGGGGGTAAGATGGTGGGCACCCTGTGCGCCATCGCCGGCGTGCTGACCATCGCCCTGCCCGTGCCGGTCATCGTCTCCAACTTCAACTACTTCTACCACCGAGAGACGGAGGCGGAGGAGAAGCCGCCCTTCGCGGACGCCGTGGAGCAGGCGCTGAAGACCGACATAGAGAGCAAACAGGGGAGCGACACGTCTCTCAACAAGTCTCTCAACGTGCCTCTCAACGTGCCTCTCAACGCGTCTCTCAACAAGGCCAACGGACTGTTGTGCGATAAGAAGAGCGACAGACCGTGAAGGAAGGAAGAGTTAGAAAGAGACAACGCCACTTCTTTAACCCTTTCACTACCTCAGTAGTGAAAGGTTAACCTTCGGTAGTGTGGTAGTGAAAGGGTTAAGACGAAAATGGCTCAAAACTATGGACATTGTGTATGGCGGAAATAACCTGTGGTAATGTTGACGGTGTGATATTCTGTATATACTTCCGAATATTATATAATTTTTTAATGATGTACAGAATTTACCACCTTTACCTCTTTTGTGTGACTTATCTATATCAACCATGATGTAAATTGTAACACAACAATGTAAATAGGGACAGGGTACAAAAGTCACTATAATTGCAATTTTGGGTCGACATATTTCCAATTTATTTGAGTAGTGGGATAATAATATGTTTAGTTGCGTAGAAATAAAAAGGAAGTCGCGATCATATCTCAGCAATGTGTTTAAATGTCTTGTTGACTGGTTCACTTGTGCATATACCGACTAGATTATTTGCCTGTTGTATTTACGGTATATCATATTATTTATTATCATATCATTCTACTGTTGTATTTATTTATTTATTTATTCCCTGAGTAACCTGTCTTCCATTGTTGACAGCGGCAGTGTGCTTAGCTCTACAGTATGTATTTTAATGGAGTGCCTTAAATGACGCAACTTGGGAATACCTTTGTTGAATTTGCCATATAAAACCTACACACAGTAGGCTATATTGATCACGCACTATGATCTTTATTATCATTTTTTTTGTCATTTCAACTTTGTCAAGAATTTAAGATCTAAAAATATTTGTTACTTTTTTTCATCCTTATGGTTGCTGTCAACTTTCCATAAGCACAGGATTATTTAAAATGTCACTCTGGTTTTTCAAGAAACCGATAACACTTAAAAGTCCCCATGAAACGGCAGCAGAATGCTATTTGATTCCACATATTTATGCGTTTCCTGTAAAAACACGAAGCAAGGAGGGACTTGTCATGGATATCGATTGCTGTTTACAGTAACCAAGAGCGCTGAATGTGCATTACGGTCGACCCATTAGCTAGCTAATGTTAGCAACATACGTTTTGTTAGCTTAGTTACAATGTGTTGTAAATGTCATTCTAGAAAGCATTTGATTGGACACAAATTTGTATACGTCCCTGTGTGCAGGATGACTCATCAAATTTTTTTATTGTTTTCCACGAAAACTCTAAAATACCATTAAGAATACCTACTGTACAAAGAATTGTTTTGTCATTGTTGGGACAGATACTGGCGTATAAGTGACAATCAGTATAAGACATATGTGATAAACGAACATAAACATCTATTTTGATTTCATGGGGCCTTTAAGACAGGTTAGTTGTGTTAAAACCTTGTTGACAGAGTAACATGCAGAGAAAAGGAGGAAGCCAAACACAGTAGCTAAATAAAGTAAGTAAAGGGGATTATAAGGGACAGTTGCCAAGATGCCCCGTTATCTTTCAGGATCTGCTGGAGATCTCCAGTGTTCTTTATCCATGTCATGTACTAATGATTGCTTTGCTTCCAATAGCTGTCTTCAGATGGTGGTGATATAAGATATTATTTTCAATATGCCGTAAATGCAATTATGCTTTGACAGAATTAATGTTTGAGCATGGAATGAAATTAAGAAAATGTGTGTGGTGCTGCATGGTTGATTATCATATTTCATAGTGATAATGATGGTTATGATGATGATTATGTCAGGTTTTATGACAGTCTTCCTTTCTGTGATTTGTGATCCTTCTGACAAGCCATTGCTATACAATCACTCAAACCTTTGGGATTTGAAAAGGGAACATTGTAGATGATCACAGTAAGTCTATTGATTAACAGGGTAATGATCACAGTAATTCTATTGATTACCAGGGTAATGATCACAGTAAGTCTATTGATTACCAGGGTAATGATCACAGTAAGTCTACATCCCACCAGCAGGACTGTTAGACACTATTTGTATGTGTATGTATGATTCCACTGCAGTGAACATACTGTAGATGCTAAATACATTCTGGAATTTAAGTCACATTCTCTGGTGTCTTTTTGTCCACTTAAAGGGATAGTTCAGATTTTGGACATTTAAGTCGTATGAAATACTTGCTAGTAGTTTCGTTGATAAAATGCCATTAGCTTACTCACAGAGTCCCGTGGTCAGAGTTCTAGCCCGATTTGATTGATTGATTGATTGATTGAAAACTTTATTAACAGATTGCAGAATGGGTACAATACAGTACAGCTCAATACACACAATTGTTAAGGGGATGCAGACCAGAGAAAGACTTTCGTCTTGTTTACATCAGGGTCCCCCATTTTCAATTCATCAGGACATATATGACATACATGACATACAGATAGTCAGTACTGCTACATCTATACATTTATGACATACCAGATTTGCAAATACAGTACTGTTTGTGATACAGAAGGAGTCAAGAAAAGGGAGTATATACATTTGACGTAGAAACTGTACATTGGAGGAGGTTGGGTGGGGGGGGTTGGGTACATTGGGATATTGACAACCATACTGGGTAATTTACATTGGAGGTGGTTGGGGGGGGGGGGGGGGAGACACACTGTATAAACAAGCAAAACTGTACATTGAGGGGGGGGGAGGAGACACTGTACAAACAAACAAACAAAATTGTACATTGGACTATTGACAAAACCATACTAGGTAAATTACTGTACATTGGAGGGGGTTGGGTTAGGATATTTACAGGGGCCAGTTTTGAATTGCAGTCTCCCGTAGGTGTCCCTTGAGAGAGGTTTTGAAAGTGGGTAGTGATCCACATTCCTTTACAGCTTTGGGTAGGGCGTTCCACATTGATGTGGCATAATTGCGAAACGTGTTTAGTCCCTTATTTGAGCCGAATCTGGGTTTAACATGATTTGTGGAGCTCCCTCTGGTGTTGTGATCGTGGTATTCACTGACCTTTGGGAAGTATTTTGACATGTACATGGGTACCTTGGTCGTGTAGTGTATCTTGTAGACCAGGCCCATTGCAAGTTGCTGTACTCTGTCGTCTACTCTAAGCCATCCTAGGTTGTCAAAGTGGGCAGGGGTGAGTTGGGTTCTAGGAGTAAGGTCAAGCAGTAGTCTGACCAGTTTGTTTTGAGATGTTTGTAATTTTGTTTTTAGCGCCTTTGAGGTGCTTTGGTACCATGAGGTGCAAGCATAGTCGTAGTACCCCTGAATGAGTGCTCATGCCAGAGTCTTCAGGGTATTCTTGTTTACCAGAGAGGAGATCCGGTACAAGAATCGAGTTCGTTGGTTGACTTTTTTTATTACATTGGATGCCATTTTGTCACAGGAGAGATTAGCCTCTAGGATGGAACCCAGGTAGGTAATTTCATCTTTCCTTGTGACAATATTGTCACCCACTGTAACTGAGAAGCCGTCGGTCTTGCTGAGTTTGTTATTTGAACCGAAGAGAATGAACTCTGTTTTGCCCATGTGTAATGATAGTTTGTTATCAGCGAGCCATAATGCAGATTCTGCCTAGTTCCGAGCTGAGGGTTTTTTCAACCTGTAACTTGTTCTTGTCAGAGACCAGCAGGGCTGAGTCGTCCGCAAACAGGAACAAGTTGCAGTCACAAGCTGACGACATGTCATTTGCATAAATTAGGAACAGTAGCGGTCCTAGTATGCTTCCTTGTGGAACACCACAGCTCACTGTGAGGGGGGGGGATAGGGTACCGTTTACCTCCACCATCTGTTCCCTCCCCTCAAGGTAGGATTGCATCCAGCTCACTGATAGACTATCAAAACCAATTGCTTTTAGCTTGTCAATCAGAATGGAGTGATTGACCGTGTCAAAGGCCTTTTGTAGGTCCAGCATGACCATGCCGCAGTATTTGCCTGCGTCCACCTCTTGTTTGATGTGGTCATTCAAATAGAGAAGGCATGTGTCAGTGGAGTGGGATGTTCTGAAGCCAGATTGGAATTCGTAGATTAGATTTTTTTCCGCTAGGTACTTTCCGACCTGTTCATAGACTATTTTTTCCATGACTTTCGAGATGGAGGTGAGAATAGAAACAGGGCGGTAGTTGCCTGGGTCTAATTTGCTGCCCTTTTTGTGCAGAGGGGTCACCCTCGCAATTTTGAAGTCCTTGGGGACGTGTCCCTGTTTTATGGAGAGGTTTATTATGTGTGTGATGATTGGGGTGATGGCGGCTGCTGAGTCTCTGAGGAATTTGGAGGGGATGTTGTCATGGCCAGTGGCCTTGTTAGGTTGGAGGGAGCTCAGTTTATTGAGTACCTCATCTGTTGTTACCATTTCCAGCTTGAAGTCGTCCTTGCGGACCCCTAGGTTTTTGTAGTAAGCTACTATGTGTTCTACCCCATAACGCCCTGAGTGGGAGGGTAGTTTGTTTACCAGTGTTGTGGCTATGTTTGTGAAGAAAATGTTTAAGTAATTGGCTACATCCAGCTTGTCTGTGATGAGCGTGTTGTCCGTTTTTATGTTTATGTTTGAGAATCTGGTTTTGAGTTTTTTACTTCATCCTAGTTGATTATTGAGTAATTTCCAAAGTTCACGTGGTTTGTTTTTGTTTTCCTCAGTTTTGTCATTGATGAAATTCTTTTTTGCAGTTTTGATCATGGAGTTTACGTCGTTTCTTAGTCTGTTTCTTTCTAGTTTGAGTTCAGTCACGTGGGCTTGGAGGTCACTGCTCGTGCTTTTAGTAAGCTTTGACTGACTTTTACGAAACTCAGAAAACTCTGGTTTTCATAGCGGCCAGTATTTCGGAGTGCACGGCTCAGCGCGATTTTTTACCCTGGTGGTTCTTAGGGGGGCCATGTCGTTTAGTATTGTTGAGAATTTGGTTTTGAAGCCAAGCCATGTTTCTTCAACCAGTGTACCATTGAGTTCATCTGACCAGTCCAGACTCTCCAGTTCAAGGTTGAAGGCCTCACTAGAGTAGGTTTTGAGGTCTCTAGATGTGACTGTTTTGTGCCAGCCAGCCTTTTGTTTTAGTTTTTTGCGGGTACAGAATATCATATAATGATCACTTAACCCGCATGCTATAACCCCTTTATTGGAGATCTTGGACTTGTCGGAGGTCAGAATGAGGTCAATGGTAGTCTGAGTTGATTCACATACACGTGTGGGTTGGGTGATTAGCTGGCTGAGGCCGTGCAGATCACAAAACCTACTGAATGACTTGAAGACGGGTGCATCTTTTCGTTGCATATCCGTGTTCCAGTCTCCAATAAGAATTTTGTCTACATCCTCAACTCCAGCTAAACACCCATCCAGTGTATCATAAAAGCCACTATGATCTGGCGGCCTGTAGATTGAGCCAACCAGTAGGGATTTCGCCCTTTCGAATAGGATTTCCACCCATACAGTTTCAATTGATTTATGATTCAGGTCATTTCTGTTGATGAATTTGGTGTCTTTGTGTATGTACATACAGACACCACCTCCATGTTTGTTCCTATCATTCCTGATTATTGAGTAGTTCTCAATCTCTATCTCTGGATCTTTTACAGAATCGTCAAGCTTAGTTTCTGAGAAGCACAGTATGTTTGCCTTACCATTTATGAATAATTGTTTGATTTCATCCAATTTGTTTTTTAAGCTGTTAATGTTAATGTGGAAAATGTTCAGTCCATTGGCGTTGGTTATTTCATTGATGTTGGCAGGTTCGAAGTATTGTTCGTTTGTGATCTGTTCCTCTGAGTGGGGCGGGGGGGCTTTGTTGTTGTGGGTGGGAAGGGGGGAGGGGGGGGTCGGGTCCCGCGCCGTTCTGGTACAACAAAGGACTCGTTCCAGAGTCCTTTGTTCCTGGATGTTTTTGCTGTTAGCTCTGCTGGCTAGCCGGCTATCGGGCGTTGAGATGTTTAAACCCCGCGTCGAGTTGGTCGTCATGGTTTCGACCCTCGGTTCACCTCCTCTCGTCTCTGCCTCACGTGTGCTCGTCTGCTGCGGCGTCATTGGGGGAGAGTCGCCGTCCGCGCTGTGGATGTAGCCACAGGTCGAGTTGTTGGTGTTGTTGTTGGTCGCGATGGAAACCTCCATCGCTTCTTGCGTTGCCAGACCAAGTCTTCTAGCCTGAGTTCTGGTCAAAACCGGGCCTGGGTTTAAATGAATGTCTCCCGAAAGTAGCAGAACCAGGATGATCATGGTCCTACGGTCCAATCTGCCAGTCGGGGGTACGTTTTTACGTACCGGGCTCGCTGTTCCGAACTAATAGAACAGACAGGCAGCAAACAGGGTCATGAGACATGGTTAATTGGGGCTGGAAGGGTCAGATTTACATGGAGGCCCTATCTATCTAGGTCGTCCTCGGACGGGCCCTCCATCGGTGCTTCCAGTCATCCCGATCCTCCATGCATCTGGCTAGCTCGCCGGTGCATTCTGTTCCCGCATCTCTCCTGAGTACGTCCACGTAGGTTAATGTGGGACGTCCTCGTGATCGATGCCCGTGTGTTGGTTCCCACAGCACAAGTTTGCTGGTTGGCATCTCATGATGTCACTGGCAGTGACCTGCCAGCCTCATTCTCCTGACTGCCACTTTCTCGCTCACCCTTAGCACCCCCCCATACAAGTTTGCATTAGTGACATGCTCATCCCTGTTGATGTTGAGCACCACACGGCACACGCATCATTCTGGTGTAGCACCCATTCAAGGACTTCTGCAGGGTGGGCTTCAAGGTCCAGCATTCACTGCCATACAAAAGGACAGGCTCAACTGTTGCATGAAAGAAGTTGAGCTTGATTTGACGGGGGAGGTTGGATTTCCACACACTGGTCATGCCGTTCAGAGCCCTGGGGGTGTGAATACTTTACCCAAGGCAGTTGTCCTTCCGCGTTCGGTTTGCACGCCCTGATTGGCCTTTCAGCGCCCAATCGCGTTGCGCCTAGCTTTCAGTTCCACAGCCCAAGTCCTCGCCCATTTCCTCGTATAACGCGCTATTCATATCAATCGACATCACATCAATATTATATTAACGTAACGCGCTATTCATATCAATCGGATGCCGATTGATATGAAGAGATGAAAACACTACGTTATTTATATTGATGTGATGTCGATTGATATGAAGAGATGAAAACACTACGTTATTATTGATGTGATGCCGATTGATATGAATAGCGCGTTACGTTAATATCTGAGATGAAAACACGACGTTATTAATATTGATGTGATGCCGATTGATATGAAGAGATGAAAACACTACGTTATTTATATTGATGTGATGCCGATTGATATGAAGAGATGAAAACACTACGTTATTTATATTGATGTGATGCCGATTGATATGAATAATGCGTTACGTTAATATAATATTGATGTGATGTCGATTGATATGAATAGCGCGTTATACGAGGAAATGGGCGAGGACTTGGGCTGTGGAACTGAAAGCTAGGCGCAACGCGATTGGGCGCTGAGAGGCCAATCAGGGCACGCAAACCGAACGCGGAAGGACAACTGCCTTGGGTAAAGTATTCTGAGGACTGAGTCCACACTGGCCACCAGGGAACGCCACTGAGCAGGGAACACTACTGAGCAGGGAACACTACTGAGCAGGGAACGCCACTGAGCAGGGAACACTACTGAGCAGGGAACGCCACTGAGCAAGGAACGCTACTGAGCAGGGAACACTCCTGAGCAGGGAACGCCACTGAGCAGGGAACGCCACTGAGCAGGGAACACTACTGAGCAGAGAACATCACTGAGCAGGGAACGCTACTGAGCAGGGAACACTACTGAGCAGAGAACATCACTGAGCAGGGAACACTACTGAGCAGGGAACACTACTGAGCAGGGAACACTCCTGAGCAGGGAACGCCACTGAGCAGGGAACACTACTGAGCAGGGAACGCCACTGAGCAGGGAACACTACTGAGCAGGGAACGCTACTGAGCAGGGAACACTACTGAGCAGGGAACGCTACTGAGCAGGGAACACTACTGAGCAGGGAACACTACTGAGCAGGGAACGCTACTGAGCAGGGAACGCTACTGAGCAGGGAACGTCACTGAGCAGGGAACGTCACTGAGCAGGGAACACTACTGAGCAGGGAACACTCCTGAGCAGGGAACGCCACTGAGCAGGGAACGCTACTGAGCAGGGAACGCTACTGACCAGGGAACACTACTGAGCAGGGAACACTACTGAGCAGGGAACGCCACTGAGCAGGGAACACTACTGAGCAGGGAACACTACTGAGCAGGGAGCGCCACTGAGAAGGGAACACTACTGAGCAGGGAACACTACTGAGCAGGGAACACTACTGAGCACGGAACGCCACTGACCAGGGAACACTACTGAGCAGGGAACGTCACTGAGCAGGGAACGCCACTGAGCAGGGAACTTCACTGAGCAGGGAACGCTACTGAGCAGGGAACACTACTGAGCAGGGAACACTACTGAGCAGGGAACACTACTGAGCAGGGAACACTACTGAGCAGGGAACACTACTGAGCAGGGAACGTCACTGAGCAGGGAACGCCACTGAGCAGGGAACGCTACTGAGCAGGGAACGCTACTGAGCAGGGAACACTACTGAGCAGGGAACACTACTGAGCAGGGAACGTCACTGAGCAGGGAACGCCACTGAGCAGGGAACGCTACTGAGCAGGGAACACTACTGAGCAGGGAACACTACTGAGCAGGGAACACTACTGAGCAGGGAACGCTACTGAGCAGGGAACGCTACTGAGCAGGGAACGCTACTGAGCAGGGAACACTACTGAGCAGGGAACGCCACTGAGCAGGGAACACTACTGAGCAGGGAACGCTACTGAGCAGGGAACGTCACTGAGCAGGGAACGCCACTGAGCAGGGAACGCCACTGAGGGAACACTACTGAGCAGGGAACGCTACTGAGCAGGGAACGCTACTGAGCAGGGAACACTACTGAGCAGGGAACGCTACTGAGAGCAGGGAACACTACTGAGCAGGGAACACTACTGAGCAGGGAACACTACTGAGCAGGGAACGCTACTGAGCAGGGAACGCCACTGAGCAGGGAACTCCACTGAGCAGGGAACGTCACTGAGCAGGGAACGTCACTGAGCAGGGAACACTACTGAGCAGGGAACGCTACTGAGCAGGGAACGCTACTGAGCAGGGAACACTACTGAGCAGGGAACGCCACTGAGCAGGGAACGCCACTGAGCAGGGAACGCTACTGAGCAGGGAACACTACTGAGCAGAGAACACTACTGAGCAGGGAACGCTACTGAGCAGGGAACGCCACTGAGCAGGGAACACTACTGAGCAGGGAACGCCACTGAGCAGGGAACGCCACTGAGCAGGGAACGCTACTGAGCACGGAACGCTACTGAGCAGGGAACACTACTGAGCAGGGAACGTCACTGAGCAGGGAACGCCACTGAGCAGGGAACGCCACTGAGCAGGGAACGCTACTGAGCAGGGAACGCCACTGAGCAGGGAACGTCACTGAGCAGGGAACACTACTGAGCAGGGAACACTACTGAGCAGGGAACGCTACTGAGCAGGGAACACTACTGAGCAGGGAACACTACTGAGCAGGGAACGCCACTGAGCAGGGAACACTACTGAGCAGGGAACACTACTGAGCAGGGAACGCCACTGAGCAGGGAACGCCACTGAGCAGGGAACGCTACTGAGCAGGGAACACTACTGAGCAGGGAACACTACTGAGCAGGGAACGCTACTGAGCAGGGAACACTACTGAGCAGAGAACACTACTGAGCAGGGAACACTACTGAGCAGAGAACACTCCTGAGCAGGGAACACTACTGAGCAGGGAACGCCACTGAGCAGGGAACACTACTGAGCAGGGAACACTACTGAGCAGGGAACACTACTGAGCAGGGAACACTACTGAGCAGGGAACGCTACTGAGCAGGGAACACTACTGAGCAGGGAACACTACTGAGCAGGGAACACTACTGAGCAGGGAACGTCACTGAGCAGGGAACGCCACTGAGCAGGGAACACTAGTGAGCAGGGAACACTACTGAGCAGGGAACGTCACTGAGCAGGGAACGCCACTGAGCAGGGAACGCTACTGAGCAGGGAATGCCACTGAGCAGGGAACGCCACTGAGCAGGGAACGTCACTGAGCAGGGAACGTCACTGAGCAGGGAACACTACTGAGCAGGGAACGCTACTGAGCAGAGAACGCTACTGAGCACGGAACACTACTGAGCAGGGAACACTACTGAGCAGGGAACACTACTGAGCAGGGAACGCTACTGAGCAGGGAACGTCACTGAGCAGGGAACACTACTGAGCAGGGAACACTACTGAGCAGGGAACACTACTGAGCAGGGAACGCTACTGAGCAGGGAACGCCACTGAGCAGGGAACTTCACTGAGCAGGGAACGCCACTGAGCAGGGAACGCCACTGAGCAGGGAACGCTACTGAGCAGGGAACACTACTGAGCAGGGAACGTCACTGAGCAGGGAACGCCACTGAGCAGGGAACGCTACTGAGCAGGGAACACTACTGAGCAGGGAACACTACTGAGCAGGGAACACTACTGAGCAGGGAACGCTACTGAGCAGGGAACGCCACTGAGCAGGGAACACTACTGAGCAGGGAACGCCACTGAGCAGGGAACGCCACTGAGCAGGGAACGCTACTGAGCAGGGAACACTACTGAGCAGGGAACGTCACTGAGCAGGGAACGCCACTGAGCAGGGAACGCTACTGAGCAGGGAACACTACTGAGCAGGGAACACTCCTGAGCAGGGAACACTACTGAGCAGGGAACACTACTGAGCAGATAACACTACTGAGCAGGGAACACTACTGAGCAGGGAACACTACTGAGCAGGGAACACTACTGAGCAGGGAACGCCACTGAGCAGGGAACACTCCTGAGCAGGGAACACTACTGAGCAGAGAACACTACTGAGCAGGGAACACTCCTGAGCAGGGAACACTACTGAGCAGGGAACACTACTGAGCAGAGAACACTCCTGAGCAGGGAAAGCCACTGAGCAGGGAACGCTACTGAGCAGGGAACACTCCTGAGCAGGGAACACTACTGAGCAGGGAACACTACTGAGCAGAGAGCACTACTGAGCAGGGAACACTACTGAGCAGGGAACACTACTGAGCAGGGAACACTCCTAAGCAGGGAACACTACTGAGCAGAGAACACTACTGAGCAGGGAACACTACTGAGCAGGGAACACTACTGAGCAGGGAACACTCCTAAGCAGAGAACACTACTGAGCAGGGAACACTACTGAGCAGGGAACACTACTGAGCAGGGAACACTACTGAGCAGGGAACGTCACTGAGCAGGAAACGCTACTGAGCAGGGAACGCTACTGAGCAGGGAACGTCACTGAGCAGGGAACGCTACTGAGCAGGGAACGTCACTGAGCAGGGAACGCTACTGAGCAGGGAACACTACTGAGCAGGGAACGCTACTGAGCAGGGAACGCCACTGAGCAGGGAACACTACTGAGCAGAGAACATCACTGAGCAGGGAACGCTACTGAGCAGGGAACGCTACTGAGCAGGGAACGTCACTGAGCAGGGAACGCTACTGAGCAGGGAAAGCTACTGAGCAGGGAACGCTACTGAGCAGGGAACGCTACTGAGCAGAGAACATCACTGAGCAGGGAACACTACTGAGCAGGGAACACTACTGAGCAGGGAACGCCACTGAGCAGGGAACACCACTCCACTGAGCAGGGAACGCTACTGAGCAGGGGAAGGAACTCTAGAAATGCATAACTCATGTTTCTCTTCAGTTGTCAACAACCCCCTGGGGGCAACAGTTATGCCACTGGACACCACTGAGCGAGGAAAATAAACCACAGCGACTATTTTAATAAAAAAATGTAGGGTTTGGTTTAGGAAAGTAACACTTATATACGCATCACTGCATAATGCCGCTGCACTGTTCCTCTGCCTGGGGAGGAATTGTTTGGATTCATATGAATGTTTTCTTTTTTTTAGCCGTCACAGGGTTTGCCTTATGATCTGGCAGCCCTTTGATGGAGACACACAGGCTGCGGTTAGTAGAGAAAGATTAGCACTCGCCTCTGTGGTGACGCGGGATAAATGCTGAACAGATGACAGGAGGATTTCTACGCGCTCCCAATAGAGTGCGATTCCTTTGAATAGAGTCGAGCGCGTGCCACCTCTGGTGTCGAGATAGATTCCAATTCCAATCTGTTCCCCAACTATGTAAAAATGGGGAACCGCAAACGATGCCGAATGACTGAATCGTTTCCATATCGAGTTGCCTCACGGCCCTCGTGACGGGAGGATGAACCGCTACGGGGTCGGAAAGGTCAGCGCCGGGGACGCGTATGAAATGAGAAACATCCGCGAGTGAAAACAGAGCTGACAAAAGGAGAGAGAGAAAGGAGAGATGAATGACATACGGAAGGAGGAGGAGTTTCACACGTCCACTAGATTGTGGGTAATGGTCCGCCACCCACAGATGTACATGTAGGCGCCTGAATGGGTTACACTGAGTGAAATAGATCCATTCCCTCTCCACACACGGGTGTCACACTCTTTCCAGGGTCTTTTTTAACCCTTTCACTACCACACTATAGAGGGTTAACCCTTTCACTACCACACAATATAAGGTTAACCCTTTCACTACCACACTACAAAGGGTTAACCCTTTCACTATCACACTATATAAGGTTAACCCTTTCACTACCACACTATAGAAGGTTAACCTTTTCACTACCACACTATAGAAGATTAACCCTTTCACTACCACTATAGAATGTTAACCCTTTCACTATGACATTATAGAATGTTAATTCTTTCACTACCACACTATAGAAGGTTAACGTTAGGTTATGACTATAACCAAGTTCTGTTAGTAGTGGTGACGCTCGGCGTCACTCTCTGCACTGTCCTCGCACACGTGCACGCGCACTGAATAAAGATCACAATGTTTGTCTGACCACACCCCTATCAGCTTACCCATATAAGCTCCTTCCCAAGCTTTCACCACAAGGCGAGATCAAGGGCTGCAGCGGCGTCGGACGCAGAGCGTCACCACTACTAACAGAACTTGGTTATAGTCATAACCTAACGTTCTGTATCGTATGGCTCTCGCTCGGCGTCACTCTCTGCACAAGGCAGGCCGAGCGAGAGCCATCGGCCGACAAATACACCCCGCTGAAAGCCCCCCACAACCATCAGAACAGGGAGGGCCGAGCCCCCCCGATCCACCCTAATGGAGGGCACCCCCCCTATTGGAGGTTTCCCGGGAGGGCGACGGACCCGACCGTGCGAAGAGGCACTCAAGCAACTCAACGCACAGGGTGATCAGACCGTGGCCTGACCCCACGACTACACACACGCACAACCCGCATGCCACCCGGGAACGAACGGAGGGAACAACCTCGTTACTGCCCCCAGAATCACGGGGTCAAGGGCAAACCAAACCCTGTGGCAAGGCCGTAGCAGCGGAGCGCGAAGGAAGGCCCAGACCCACCAAAGGGACTGGACCCCCTGGAATGGGGGCCCGGAGAAGTCCATGATGCCAGCATCAAGACCCCACCAGGTGGGCACTTAGTGACCCCGCCCCCCACATCGCCAGCGTATTCGGACAAAGGCCCCTCAGCCGAGCGGGCCCTGTCCCCCCAATAGTACACCGCCTGGCACACTGACCCTGCAGAACAGGCAGTCAGCATGGCCGTAAGCACACAAAAAAGGTTAACCAACGGAAGCAGGCAGCGCACCGGGGAAAAACCAGGCAACAGGCTGTTAACCCTAGCCTGGAGACTGCGGACGAGACAGGCGCCAGAGGGGACAGCTGAACACAGCCGCCCGGCGGAAGGGGCGTATGCTGGCGTTGTTGCATGACCAAGCCTCCATTTAAAAACCCCCACCCAGAGGGGTTGAGGCAGAGAAGGCTGACACGATTGGCAGACGTCATGAACGTGCAGGGGCACCCTCAACCGGGTAACCCGGGAGTTGACACTGCTCCAACACACCAGGGAATCAACCACCTTGGTGTTACCCAATGCGGTGGTTGTTCCTATAACCCCTCAAGAAAAAACTCCAAAACACACCTGCGGGTATACACCGGCTATACCGCAGTACAAGTGTTTCAGTTTTCAAAAAAGGGTTAACCCAGGCCTACGGGTCGATGAAACATTACTTCGGACCGGGCCCGGCGATACGGGAAGCACAGGGTCACCAGAGGAGGTCAAAGACCACCCCAACAGGCCCCTCTTCGCCATGCGTGAGAGAGGAACGAAAAAGAATGGAGAACCAGCCCCAAGCACACCGTACTTGGTATTCCCAGGCGGTCTCCCAACCAAGTACTAACCAGGACCAACCTGTGTAGCGGCCGAGATCTGACGAGATCGAGCGTGTACAGGTTGGCATGGCCGTAAGCCATTACGACAGTGCTGAGTAAAAAATTTACCCAACCAGGATCTCCATAGCGCTTAACCCTGTGACACCCGGACCGACCTGGCATTTCTCCCCCTGAAAAAAGCCCAAGTCCCTCAGGGTACCAGAACAGCAGATCTGCATCCCCGGCGGACAACGGGTTCAACTGATCCGGACCAGCGTGACCAGAACCAGTCCCGTGCCCTAACCACGCCGACATGCCTACTCCAGAAGAAGGGGCAGATATGCGTGTTGATCTTAAACATGAAAAGAAGGCGCCACCCAGACGTTCGGGGCGAACCGCGCCCGGTGGCCCACCCCCAGGGCGTGAGACCCCTCTACATATGTTTAGATCCATTCCGTCATCATCCCCCAGATATGAACGAGAATCCGTCGATAACCAAACCAGGTCGTCGGATTTGGTCGTCGGAAGAGGAAAAACCTCCATCCCAGTTGCTTTATAAAAACGCTGTTTTAACCTCAAGCAACCAAGGCGTGCCAGTCAGTCGCCTGTTTACAGAACACCCCGAGCTAGCAATATGCGTGGGTCGGGACACACCCACATCAATGAACAGGCTATTTAGACCTGTCATTGAATCCCCAAGGCGCCCAGGGGAACGACAAGAGGGGTGTGATACTTCCTAACTCCAACTCTTTTTAATAGAAAAGAAGGAAACACCAACAGTATGTATCCCAGTCTACACAGCCGGGGGTAAAACATTTTCACATTTTTACATCCCACCACCCTCCCATAGGAAGGAGACGGGAATCCCCAGAGAGACTTCCCACGCGAGCTGTACAGATTGAAAAGAATATATTGCACCTTGAGCCATGTAAAAAATTGGTTTTAGGGCTCTCCGGGGAGAAGGCACTGAACCCATACACACTCAATAATCGAATTGAATCGAATACACACACAATAGAGTAGGACTCCTTCTTGAGGGTCCACTCACCTTGACAATCTGAGGAGGAGGCTCTGTACTCTGAAGGAGGCTCCCTCACATGGAAGGAGAGTCCCAACTCACAGAAGGCCCGAATAGGAGCTTCGTGAGGAGGAGCCCTGACCACCCCCCGTTTTAAACAGATCCATCATATGGACCTGAACAGCACACGGAAGTCCTACCAACAGAGACGCGCACGTGACGTACTCTATGGCGGGGGAATTTCTGCGGTGCACACGCCCAATATTCCAGGGCGTGGGACCAGGAAACTCCCTCCCCCCCCCCCCCCCCCCCCCTCACCCTGTAACGTGCCGAACCGCAACGTGACAGGAACCTTGAAGGACAGGTGGGTTTACCCCTGACCAACAGAAAAAAGGGGAGGAAAGGTTACCAGTTCACCCCTTTACGACCCCACACCCATGATACAATGTAATGACAAAAGAGAGTATGACACAGTCATAGTCAGCTCCATGAAGCGTCTAACAGCTTCATACAGCGCATGTGCTAACCTGCTATCTGATTTTTACTAAGGAAAAAACACAGAATAGAGAGGGCTCTCCAAGAGCCCCGGTACCAAACTTACACATGTGCTTCTGTGGCCAGCCCAACCCAGTTGTAGGTCACATGACACACACAACCCATCATCACCTACAAAAAATGGCAAAAACACTCTACAGAGGAACGCCGTTTTTCATAATGAGAGAATACATAATTCTCGATTAGTATCGGCCACAGGCCTTGCTAAGCACACACGAAAAGCGACCAAACAATTTTTTCTTTTAGGAAAATAAAGTTTCTCAAGCTGTGTTTAGCACAACCTCAGCAATCAAGCTAAGGGTTACATCGTATCCCTACCACACAGTGACACAATGTAGTGCAACAACATGTCTGAGAGGAGGATGAAGAAGTCCCCAGGGAACCGGGGGGAAACACAAGCCTCCTACTTTACCCTTAATACGGCCAGTTGAACAGGTAAACCTGTTAATATGTGAACACACTGTTCATTGTCATTACAGGCTGAGAAAAGAATCATTCTTTACTCATATGTCACTAAGCATAGCTTTATAGGTTAGTTTAACCCCCTTAGTTGTGAGTACACAGTACATAAACACACATGATGTTTCTCAACACAACAAACCAGATCATTTCCACATCTGTAACAAACAACCCGTTTTGCATGGAGAAGCTAATACCAGTGACAAGACAATTCACACATAACTCGCATCGTATCCTAAATGTAGTGCAGCAACACTCGTTTTGGAAAACATCGTTATTTACAAAACATTTAGAAGGGAAAGCAAGAAGAAGTGCTCAAGGTCTGGTCAGACCTGGCTTACCTTGAGCGCAGATCAAGCGAAACTGCAGACTCCAACAAGGCACCGTAGTAAACACAGCCGTTCTGTGTTGTCGACCTGGGCAGCGTCGCCGCTCCATCCCGCCGCTACGGTCCCCCTTGTTGACGCAGTCCTTGCCATCCTGGCCCAGGGCAGGTTCGACGAACATCCTCTGTCAAAGATGACGTCGTAGTCAAGAGTGTTTAAAACATGTTATAATCAAAGCACGTTCAACAGTGTAGCATTAAGCTAACGGCCGCACTCGGCCGATAGCAGCAAGCTAACGTTTCCTAGCCTAGCCTAGGTAGACCATAACTAGCACGCAAGCTAACGTTTCCTTGCCTAGTGATCACAACAGGCTAGCGCCGCAGCTAACAGCTGACTGGCTAACAGTAGGTCACCACTAGCACGTAAGCTAAGCAGCTATCACCTGAACTTGTACACAATGATATAACAATCACTCAGACAGGCCGCCGTTCTGAAACCCTCCTCACTGTTTAAGAGAGAAGAGAAACAAGATGTTAACACAGTTTTACAACAGTGATTTTACCAACACCCGACGGAGCCAGCACAATACCCAACTGGCCTGTAGCTGACTTGAACACAGATCTTCCGCTAACGATCATCCATGCCCATATTTCCTCGTGAGGGAATACTCTAATTTGCATATGAAAGAAGGGGCCTACACGGTGACAGAGAAACAACCACTCGTCCAGAAAACACAGGGATCACCAGTGTTATTGGTCGTGACCCCCTAGTTAACTATAATGGGCTTCAGACCAAGGTCTTCTGTCGCCTAAGAGGCTGAACAAAGGACCCTAGTCTGGGGCCGGTTTTCATAAACATTGTCAACTAGCCCCCATAGCACTAACAGACAAGTGGAGCTCGACAGCAAAACATAACTCACCAAACCTGGAACCCACCGCTTCTCACAACAGCGGCGCGTCCTACAGCCCAGCTGTGTCTTTACCGCAACCAGCACACAGCAAGGACTGCAGTTGGAAAGGCATGTAGCGGCGTGAACTCCCAATACGAAAACCGGTGGAGGATTTTTAGAATGATCATCATCTTCCAGACACTCCAGTACGAAGACAATATCGCCGTATTTTCTCGAATATAGTGAGAAATAAAGATATGATGTCAACGTATCCTTGTTTTCCAACTCTTCTCCTACCATCACATCACATCAAGTGGGGATCTACCGAGGCACTTCCTTGTGGTGAAAGCGAGAAGGAGGCGAGTGGGTGGCCCCACCCCTGCTTATATGGGTAAGCTGATAGGGGTGCGGTCAGACAAATATTGGGATTAAAGGTACATTGTGGTCTTTATTCAGTGCGCGTGCACGTGTGCGAGGACAGTGCAGAGAGTGACGCCGAGCGAGAGCCATACGATACAGAACCCTTTCACTACCACACTACAAAGGGTTAACCCTTTCACTACCACACTATAGAAGGTTAAACCTTTCACTACCACACTACAGACGGTTAACCTTATAGTGTGGTAGTGAAAGGGTTAATCAGTGACCAGTTCTAACCGCATCCATCGCAAACTATCAGACTAAATAGAATAGAATACAATATAATCTTTATTGTCACATCATCATATACAGAGTACAGGTGAGTAGAAATCATTTGTTTGGTTCTTCAACTTCACAGCAGCATTGCAGCAATGGTAATAGAATAAAACAAACAATTGAAGCAGCTCAAAATAGCAGCTTAAAAACAACATTGAAGTAGTATTAAAAATACAATACAGTAAATAATACTGTATGAGTAATACAAATGTATATGGTGTGGATGTAGTGTGTAAGGTGCAGAGTGGAGTGCAGTGTATGAACAGTGCATGTGCATAATGTGTGTGTGTTTGATTGTTGTCATGTACTGTATGTTTGTGAGTAATTGTGTGTGCATAATCTATGTCTGTGTGTGTGTGTGTCAAGTCATTAGTGTTTGTTCTTGAGTCTGACTGCCTGGGGGGGGGAAACGGTCTCTGAATTTACTGGTCCGGGCCTTGAGGCTGTGATACTGTTTTCCGGGCGGCAGCAGCTGAAACAGTTTGTAGTTGGGGTCTTTGATAATCCTGCAGGCTTTACTGTCTGTTGTTGTATGTCCTGGATGGAGGGAAGCTCACAACCACTTCTGCTCTGGGCCGTCCTCACAACCCTCTGTAGCGTGTTGCGGTCAGGGACGGAGCAGTTCACATACCAGACGGTGATTCAGCCAGTCAGATAAATGACTGCTCTTTTTCCATATAAAATACAGCCCCCACTTACTCTCATTTATACCATTTCTTTAGATTCAACCCTACATGTATAGCAATCATGCAAAGAGCCGCATTGTACAGTATATCTGTCACCTTCCGCAGTGACTGTAGAGCAAAATGATTCCACTCCAGAGATTTTTATTCCAGCCAAAGCAATGTGCTCCAAAAACAAATGCTGCTTATTACACGTGCAAAAGCCAATTCATATTTTATAGCCTTATCAATCCTGCCGTTCCTGGATGAAAGCCTAGTGGCACTGGAGCCATGCATCATGGCAATGGAGGTGTGTGTGTGTGTACGTGCGTGTGTGTGTGTCTTGAATGCATTTTACCAGCTCATGTTTATGACCAGGCCATCTGTCCGAGACTCACATTCCACTGTGTTTATGGTAAACGTCCTCCTTGGTTTTATATGGACATAGGGACACCATAAACAATAGTGTGTAGCTATCTCTATGTCACACCGTTCACCAGACATTCAAGTTCAAAATACATTCATGTTTCATCTACAGCCAATTGATTAAGTACAGCGTCTAGTCTCTTCCTTTTATCCCTCTCTTTCAAGGCATTCCTTGCTCTATCACTGCCACACACCACCTCCACCATCACTACTACCACCATCACTACCACCTCCACCATCACTACTACCACCACCTCCATCACCTCCACCATCACTACTACCACCACCACCATCACTACCACCACCACCACCTCCTAATAGACAGTCTCCTCCCCACCGCATGTATATATTCCCTCCCCGCCGTATGTATATTTCTCTCCCACCCACCCACCCCCTCCTAATGTACAGTCCCCTCCCCATCATATGTATATACTCTGTCAGGATCTAGGGGTAACAGTACTGTATATTTGAATACCGTTTATGTCACAAATGTATCAGTACTAAATACCTATATGTCCCTATGCCATAAATGTCATGTATGTTGTGTATGTCATAAATGTCTATATGAATTGAAAATGGGGGACCCTGATGTAAACAAGACAAACGTCTTTCTCAGGTCTGCATCCCCTTAACAATTGTGTGTATTGAGCCATACTGTATTGTACCCATTCTGCAATCTGTTAAATAACGTTTTCATTCATTCATTCATTCACTACTACCACCTCCACCATCACTACCACCACCAGCTCCACCATCACTACTACCACCTCCACCATCACTACCACCACCACCTCCACCATCACCAATACCACCATCACTACTATACCACCATCACCACCACCATCACTACTACCACCACCACCATCACTACTACCACCACCTCCACCATCACTACTACCACCATCACTACTACTACCACCACCACCATCACTACTACCATCACCACCACCATCACTACTACCACCACCACCATCACTACTACCACCACCTCTACCACCACCTCTACCATCACTACTACCACCACCACCTCCAGCATCACCACCTCCACCATCACTACTACCACCACCTCCACCATCACTACCACCACCACCTCCACCATCACTACCACCTCCACCATCACTACTATACCACCACCACCACTGTTATAATCATGAGATCTTACGTTTGTTATAATCAAGAGACGATATGACACAGGCGATAGCTTTCGAGTCCGTGCATGCTTTATTTAACTCCCCCCGCCCGTCACACATCAAGGTTCCTACCGCACAAAGGTTCCTATACAAATATAACCTAATACTACAACCACCATTTATTATTATCATTGTTCTTATTATTAGAATGTGTCATTGCAACTAATTGCACAGTGATATATTCTAGGACATCCAACATAATTGTATTCACATAGGCTAGCAGCCATTTTGCTCTTATGTCATGCTCAGGTTGGGATTCCTTTCCTCTCTGTTCCCACATAGTGACAATATGCACACACAATATGGTCAATGCACTTTTCCAGGATGGAAAGTAACTAATTTACTCACTCTAATTTACTCACTGTAACTGAGTAGAAACTACAGTACCTTTTTAGTATATATATATATATATATATATATATATATATATATATATATATATATATATATATATATATATATATATATATATATATATATATATATCAATAGCCTGCACTTAGCCTACTATTTTACTACTTTTACTTGAGTACACTTTAAATATGGTCACATAGAGTTCTGAATGCAATGAAATATGTTATCCACAGTCATTCTGGGCACGACTATAATGCAGGCTTTTTTTTATAGGCTAAGATTAAAGTATTGCAAGTAAAACATATTTGCAAAGACCACATGAGAAGGAGTCGACAAGCTGAGTACTAATAATAATAATAATCCAACTTTATTTGCATACATCCTTTCATACTGAAACTACAGTTCAAAGTGCTTCACAACAGAAAAAAGACAGGAAAATTAGCACATAAAGTGCAGACATATAAAATCACAGTTTTTCACATTAGGATCTAACATCCCAACAGGCCACCTTGTTTATGGTTTGATTCAGTTTAAGAAATACAGTACAGGGGACAATCTGAGTACAACTCAGTACAGGGAACAAGATGAGTACTACTCAGGACTCATACTTGAGTACTTTATCAGTAGTCTTCCCACCTCTGGCTGAGTGTTGTTTGTCTCTCCGTCTTGACGTGGTTTATCTGTGGGGTCTGGAAAGGCTAGACGTGATTAAGCCTGTTGCCTAATCAGCAGGGCTAAACAGATGTTGTCAGGTTTGCACCACAGCCCGCAATCAGTGTACTGTATATGCGTGTGTGTGTGCGCGCGCGCGTGTGTGGATGGGGCTGTGCTGCTATGTCACTGTCATCATGCAATTTTTTATTTTGATTTTTTATTATCTTTTTCCCCCTTCTTTTTCCACCTTTTTCTCCCATCCCAATGTTAGTCGTTATGCCAATTCCCAATCCCCTTCCTGGTCGTTGCGCACTCTACCCCCTACCGTCGGTCCGGGAGGGCGGAGACTATCACATGCTTCCTCCGACACATGTGTACCCAGCCCACCGCTTCTTTTCACCTGGCAGTGCGGACTCTCACTGGGAGAGTGTAACGTGTGGAAGGTCACACTACCTCTCCTAGATCCTTCCCTTGCTGTGCAGGCGCCCCGACCGAACTGTAGGAGTCGCTGTTTACAACGACCAGGACCCACCCTCGCCGGGTTTCCCACCCGTTAACACTGCCAATTGTGTTAGTATGGACGGTCGGCCAACCCGGAAGCACCACAGCTGGATTCGATCCCACTATCTCTGTGGTGGTAGACAGACGCTTAGTCCGCTGCGCTACCTGGCCGCCCCATCATGCCATTTCTTGTGTGGAAACCTCTGTTGACACCCATTTGTGGAAAGTATTTTTTTTGAATTTGAGGTACTTTGTGGAAAGTATTTTTTTTTGTATTCAAGTACTGTACCTAAGTATGAATTTTAGGTACTTTGTAGTATTGAAAAAAGTTTTTATTTTAATAAAGTAGGCCTACTGTACTGTACTGTAAAGTACGAATTTTAGGTCCCTACTTCCATTTTAGAGAACCTTTGACTTTCACATGAATGCATCAGGGAACCTCCCCAGACGGACAGTAGGGCAGCATACAGTCTACACACCCTCCCCAGACCGACAGTATAGGCAGCATGTGATAGTCTACAGTCTCTACACACCCTCCCCAGACCGACAGTATGGCAGCATGTGATAGTCTACAGTCTCTACACACCCTCCCCAGACCGACAGTATGGCAGCATGTGATAGTCTACAGTCTCTACACACCCTCCCCAGACCGACAGTATAGGCAGCATGTGATAGTCTACAGTCTCTACACACCCTCCCCAGACCGACAGTATAGGCAGCATGTGATAGTCTACAGTCTCTACACACCCTCCCCAGACCGACAGTAGGGTAGCATGTGATAGTCTACAGTCTCTACACACCCTCCCCAGACCGACAGTATGGCAGCATGTGATAGTCTACAGTCTCTACACACCCTCCCCAGACCGACAGTAGGGTAGCATGTGATAGTCTACAGTCTCTACACACCCTCCCCAGACCGACAGTATGGCAGCATGTGATAGTCTACAGTCTCTACACACCCTCCCCAGACCGACAGTAGGGTAGCATGTGATAGTCTACAGTCTCTACACACCCTCCCCAGACCGACAGTATAGGCAGCATGTGATAGTCTACAGTCTCTACACACCCTCCCCAGACCGACAGTATAGGCAGCATGTGATAGTCTACAGTCTCTACACACCCTCCCCAGACCGACAGTAGGGCCAGGAAGGGAATTGGCATAATGACTACATTGGGTGATGGGAGAAAAAGAAAATGCTAATGCTGAGTGGTTCTTTCAGCAAAGAACTTCAAAGACATGTGTAGCGGACCTCAAATACCTTTTTAACTTGTTGAAAAGGACGACAATATGGGACCTTTAGGTATAATTTAATATATGGGTGTGTCTACTTTTACTTAAGCAAACAAACTGTGATCTTCCACCACTGGCGTGCGCTCATTCACGCTTCTCACTTAGACCATAGCGGGGAACTTAGTATTCGTTCCAGCTTGGTAATAAACAGCAACAGATTGACAGTTTTCTCTCTCCATAATCCCGTCCTCCTCCTACCACATTTAGAGGCAAGTTGATTAGATACAGGGAGACTTTCTTGCGGTGATTAGGCCCCCGGTGCTTAGCCACATTATCCCATGTAAGAGACATTGGCAACGTTCCACTGGTCTTAATGTGTCCCCGTCCACTCGACTCTCATCGCCTTTTCTCATCATCTATCCAATTGACCTATCTCAAACCCGCCCTCTTTTCTTGATCCTCCAGCCACAACTGTTTCTTTCCTCAGAAGCAACAGCTGTGATTGGAGGATCAAGAAAAGAGGGCAGGGTTTGACATTGGTCAATTTAGAATTAGTTTTTCCGCCTCAGTGTAATTAATGTACATGTCTTTTTTTGGTGATGCAAGACTCACTCAACAAATGTCTTTGTTCTCCCTTTAAACAGATTCATCCCAGGCTCTGGATGCCCACCCCAATGGATGAGGTCTGACCTGGATAATAATAATAATAATAATAATAATAATAATAATAATAATAATAATAATAATAATAATAATAATAATAATAATAATAATAATAATAATAATAATAATAATAATAATAATAATAATAATAATAATAATAATAATAATAATAATAATAATAATAATAATAATAATAATAATAATAATAATAATAATAATAATAATAATAATAATAATAATAATAATAATAATAATACACATATTACCCTTCATACAAGAATTGTACTTCACAGTATTAAAAAAAACATAGAGGCATAAAATTTGCAGATACACGTGAAGTAGACATAAAATCATGAAGTTGGAGATGTTCAGTGTCAGAGCCATAGTTCTTTCTCATATACAATAAATACAATGCATATAGAATAAATACAATACATATACAATAAATACAATACATACAATAAATGCAAAACTTATACAAGAGAAAAAAAAGGAAAGATCAAGCAATAAAGAACAACTGCAGACTGGAGTGAAATGGACACCAAATGTATTGAGTTTTAGAGTGCATTATAGGATGTTCTGTGTCAGGGTCACCTTCATATTGGGGAAGTAAAGTCCACACACTCCACTGCTCCCATGGTGTGTTCTTTATTAACACCACATTTGGATACATAATACTGATGTGTTTAAGAAGGAAGAAACAGGGTTCCGGGTCAAGGATGGGGTAGTCGCTCATTGCCACATGTGACTCTCGTATTTTAATATTTTGTCCTAAAAGCCTCTTTTTATATTTTCAACTTGGTTAAACCTTTTTGTATATACCCCCTTTATGTTTCTACCTATTTATTTTGGCTGCAAGAACCACAATGGCGACAAGACAACTGAGAAATTAATCCAAGAAGGATGACGCTACCGCTGATATAACCGCCATTGCTGGGCTAATTGAAGAGCTAAGGCAGGCCCTAACCAACGAAATCAGAGCGTCCGCTGCTTCGCTCGAAACCAAACTCGACAGCCTCTGGACGTCGGTTAACGACCATGCAGAGCGTCTGACATCCGTGGAAGACGGCTTGAATACTTGGACTGGCAGGGTGGACGAGCTAGAGGCTAGGTGTGCGGCGCTAGAATCAAATCAAATCACATTTATTTGTAAGGCCCAACAACACACGTTAATGTCCCCATGGGCCGGACACGTCTTCTTTAAACAAGTCAAGAAGAAACATAACAATAAGTCAAGAACAAAACAAGAACACCATAAGGTCCAACAAATTTAAAATAAATGCAAATAAATAATAGAATGCAAGCACTCCCAGACATACCCCACGCGAAGGTAAGGAAAAACTCACTAAAACCTAACAATAAAAAATGCTCCACAGGCAGTGTGGAGGAGAGAAACCTTAGAAGGGCCATTCAAGGGGGGATCTCCCTTTTTAGATGTCGGTGATAGTAGTGTTGCAGACTAACAGTTGGTAGGCATGCACTCATGTGTGTAGTGAAACACAGATGAGTGCATGCAATAACAACTGAACATTTTGAAAAATTAAAGATAGAGCTGATAGCGATAGCAACTGAACATTTTGAGAGATTAAAGATAGAGCTGATAGCGAATCTATTTGAGGCACAGGGGCGACGCAAAGAGGGTCGCGTCCTCCCCGTCTTAATCACGGGATGTTCAACACTCCGGTCATCGCTCCGAGACAGCCGGAGACAGGGAGATGGGGGGCGGCACAGAGAGGGTCGCAACCTCCCGACATCATCGCGGGACGTCCAGCACTCCGGTCACCACTACGAGACCGCCGGAGACAGGAGGGCACGCAGAGAGGGTTGCATCCTCCCGGCCTTCATCGCGGGACGTCCGACACTCCGGTCGACACTCCGGGACAGCAACTCACAGGGAGACAGGGAGACGGGACAGGCGTTAGACAGCTTGCGTGATTGTAGTGGGCGGACATAGCAATAGATACAAGTGGTAAGCATATGTGTGAATATAGTAGATATATGAAGTAAGCATATTATGTGAATAGAATAGAAGTACTTAACCCAGCAATGAAACCACGTTGGCAGACCACGGACAGAAGACTGTAAGGAGCTGATCCGTGGCCTCGGTGGTGCTAGAAGAGAACGGCGACAAGCTAAAGCTAACTAACCTTGAGTCCCGGAGTCGCCGGTCTAATATACGCATATTGGGACTGGATGAGTCCATTCATAGCGACTTTTTTGGGGAGGTATGGTTGAAATTCTGGGGAAGGAGGTCCTCCCTGCGCCACCCGAACTGGGCCGTGTCACAGGGCCCTTACTGCCAAGCCAGCACCCGGTTCCAGGCCTAGAGCGGTTATTGCTCGCCTACATCACTATCGAATAAAAGAGAGGATTATCTGGGAGGCACGGAAGAGGAGGGGAACGCTGGAATACAGAGGGAAACCAGTCCTAATCTTTGAAGACTACTGCCCCGAAGTCGTGGAGCAGCGTTCCCAATACAAAGACGTCATGGCCCCCCTCTACAAGCAAGGTCTCAAGCCGTCTCTTCAATTCCCTGCGAGACTTGTCATCACAACCGAGGATGGGGCAAGAAAACATCTTTCATCGCCTGAGGACGCCGTGGACTTCTTGAAGACCCGGCGTGGAGGGGCCCCAACACCGGCCTCACCAGTACCAAACGCGGTAGTAGCTTGATTTTGGGTCGTTAGCACCTCGCTGTGGCTAACGCGCCGAGCGTCATATCACTCTATATTTCTTCGTTCTTATAAATATGGTTGACTGTGTGACGTTAAAGGCCAACTTGCAGGTTAAACCCTACTCTTCAATTATGGGTAGTTTACATCATTGGTATCTATTTTCATTATTTATTTTTTTCCATTTGACCCCGGAAATTCCACTCAGAGGGTTAAAAAGGTCCACGCACAAATAACATGTATGGAGCAAATCAAAAAGCTTATCAGATGTTATCAGTGCTGTGACGTCACTACCGTTAACTTTGCCTTATGCCCGTCCGGGTCATAGTAGTACTGGCTATATGGCTCTGGGCTAACGTTACCCCGCTAACGTTAGCATTATGTCTACTGTCGTGAACCATTTTAAATCGGGGCATGTAAAAGAGTTTTGGGAACAAGTAAAATGAGCAGGTCCTCTTCTCAGACCTGTGGGGCAAAGCACTGCACACGCATCATGCCGGCTAGCAAGCTACACGTCACGGCATGTTGATACAATAGTAGCCCCCTAGTAGCCCCACTCGGTGCATCACAGTCACGAAACGGGCTACCACGATAGCTATTAGGCAACTAACGTTAACGTTACAAGCTCAAACACCTTATAACTACTACTATTGTCGTGTCCATAAGTCCCCTGGCAGAATACTTGTGAGAACAAAGGTATACAAAGAGGAGAGAAACATTTTAAATAGGGGCATGTTAGGAGTTTCGAGAATTCTGGCTACATTTACATTTACATTTAGTCATTTAGCTGACGCTTTTATCCAAAGCGACTTACAAGTTCTGTACGACAAGCCATCAGGAAGGGCACAACTCTATCAGCTGAGTAACAATGTTCATCAAAGTGTTGAGTGCTACAGTGTAGGTTAGTTTATTAGGACAAGTGCATGACAGTACGGTTAGTTAGGGTTAGATTTTTTTTATATATATATATATATTTTTTTTTTAATTCAGATAATGGTTGAAGAAGTGCGTCTTTAGTCGACGGCGAAAGATTGGACGTGATTCGGCTGTCCTAACTGGGGTGGGTAGTTCATTCCACCATTGTGGGGCAAGGACTGAGAATAGGCGACTTCTCTTTGATGACCCTCCCGGAGCTTGGATAGGAGTAGGTCTGAGGCGGCCAGAAGATGCAGAGCGTAGGGGTCTTGAGGGTGTGTAGTTAGAGACCATTGACCGGAGGTAGGCGGGAGCGGTTCCCTTTGCCGCACGGTATGCTAGGTCGAGGGCCTTGAAGCGGATTCGTGCAGCAATGGGGAGCCAGTGCAGGTCCCTAAGAAGTGGGGTGACATGGGCCGACTTCGGTAGGTTTGAGATCAGGCGGGCCGCTGCGTTCTGAATGAGTTGAAGAGGCTTAGTGGCAGTGGCCGGGAGGCCAGCGAGCAGTGCATTGCAGTAGTCGAGGCGGGAGATGACTGTTGATAGATACCAAGCTAGCTAACTTAGCTACTAACATTATATACACAATTATATACAACGACACAATGATTTACATTATTACAAATATGGTAACGTGGTTGTGGCTTTTACAAATAGTGATTACCTTTAGAGATGAATGGCTATGATCAATAGTGTTAGGAGCAATAGTGTTAGGTGAAACAGATACTAGCTCCTAGTAGTAACAAGAAGGCTCTCTGCTTCCTGCCACTACCTGCCTGTGATTCTCAGCGGCCCTCGCTGCCCTGCACCTGCTGTGACGTCATCATTAAAATGACACACGCACGTTATGAACCATGGATTAAAATATCCACGCGCGTGGTGGTTGTGGTTGGGTCGACAACATTTTTGATAAAAACGCTAAAACTGGGTCAATTTCGATAATTTTTTTCCCCTCTTCATGAAAGTCACCATTGGCCCAGTCACATTGTTTATTGAACAAAAATACAACCTGCAAGTTGGCCTTTAACACATTAACTGCCACGCTTATATCCATCAATGTATGATCACTGCCACCAGTCTAAGCCTATGGAGATGTTCACCTTCTTTGCAGGGCTATAACTTTTTAAATTGTATTGCTAAATTGACATTACTATGGCCCATTCAACATCGATTAGCTATCGTTCAGGATGTAGGAACGTTATACCTTTTCATTCATATATTCATACGAAAATACCGTCTAGAATAAAAATAAATATGTTTTTATTGTTTTCTGCAGTAATTCCTAGAACGCTAGTTATAGGCCTAAACACATAATATAGATTATCGATTGCAGTTTATTCGCGATCCACGCTATATTAAAAAATCCGACTGAATACGATCCTAAACGTTATGACTCATCATGCGCGGATGAAAGGGGGGGGGGGGTCGTTTATAATTCTGTGATCGTCAGTGCTTTATGTAGTATGGGTGATATATTGATCAGAGCGGTTTGCATTAATAATAATAAATAGGGATGTCCGATATTATCGGCCTACCGATATTATTGGCCGATATCGGCATTAAAATGTGATATCGAAAAATATCGGTTTAAAAAAGAAAAAAAAAAAAAAAACATTTTACATTTCTATAACCTTTATTTATCCAGGCAAGCAAGTAAGAACAAATTCAGATTTTATTTATTGTCAAAAGTATGCATAATGTAATGTTAATTACCTGAAATTATTCCATTTTTTGGGGGGGGGGGGAACCCTGCATATATCGGTATCGGTTGATATTGGTTGATATCGGTATCGGAAATTAAGAGTTGGACAATATCGGTATATCGGTATCAGTAAAAAAGCCAATATCGAGCATCCCTAATAATAAACAATCACGCTGAAAGTAACGTTACTGTCAACTTACCGTTCGCCGATGAGACTGGAGGAAAAAGATCCCACTTATTTGACGTCGATCGACTAGATCCATTTCCGGTTTGTATGGCACAATAAACGCCCAAATCATATCGATTATTGAGTTATGGCAGCGATCCATATACACGGATGTGTGTCTAGAGTCCCGCAACAATATGTGACTGCCGGACGGAATTCCCAGATGCACGGAGATCACCAGAGATCCATTTCCGGTTGTAACTCGCCCGATCATCCACCAGGCGGCGGTATTGAAGCGTTGCACGGTTGTGCCGAGTCCCACTGTCTCAGCCGAGGCTGGGTGAGGGAATTATGAATACCATGGCGAAAAAATGAAATATGATCTCAATAACGTTGTACGCCGTGGATTGGCGGAATTCGCATGACCTTGAAACCCATCGTACAATGTGAGTGTCGCCTGGATGCTTTATTTTTCTAGGCGTCTGACTTAGGGGGGGGGTTGGCCTGGTCTGTTTTGTATAACTATTACATAATGCCACTTTATTTTGTTTGTTTTTTACATCCACTATATGCCGGGGAGCTAAGCGCTAGCTGTGTTTAAATGACCTAGGACTTCTATGCGTGTCACTTACGCCTCGTCATGACTTGGCTTAATGCCTCCGTGATGCACTTTTTTTTTCTCGTGTGTGTGTACATATTCTTTCAGACTGGGTTCTCATGGATCCATCAGCCACGCTCTTCCAGCTACGTTCTGCTAGCCACACACATGGCAAATGGTCGCATTTGCGGCCAGAGGCGTCATCATCTGCTGTTGACCTGCTCAATAGGGTCCAGCTGCAGCGCCGGAGAATCCTCTCACTGGCAGACGAACTTTTGCACAGCGCCCTCTCCTGACACGGCGGCCTAATTGCGCTATGACAAGGGAGCAAGCTACTCTGTGTGAACCATAGGAAACAAGGACCTGACAGCAGAGTATCGCCCTCTTCCGGCCTGGTGGACGTATAGTACTGCACACGTTTATCAGGCAGTGCACAGGTTATTCCCCCCCCCCCTTTTTTTCTCTTGTTTTTATAAGGTTTAATGTGAACTTTTCCATTTACTCTACGTTTGAGGCTTTTTCTTTTTCTTTTTTTTTGTTTATGTTTGGGAGTGTGGCAAGCAGCCACTGAGAGAGTAATCTACTTATGGTAGGTTTGAGGGTTTTAGGCCCTATGGCGAGTCCCTGTGTTGTTGGGGAAAGGCCCACCGGTCCCGCACCTTTATATGTTTTTTATGTATGTTTTATGTATGGCTCAGAACACATGTCTGCTACTGAAAATATTTGTTTCATGTATGGCTCTAGGTACACTTAGTGGTTAAAATAGGTGAATTTGGTGTGCCCACAGGCCTTTTTAGGTCTGCCCTGTCTACACACCCCCTAATATTCTATGGCTACGGCTAACTCTGAGAGCTTTAAGCTCTGCTCCTGGAATGTTCGAGGTCTTCAGAAACTAGCGAAAAGGAAGGCGATTCTGAGCTTTTTAAAGAGGGAGAATGTTTCTATTGCTTTACTACAAGAAACCCATATGGGACCCAATGACACCGCTAAACTCCAAAAGAGTTGGGTGGGACAGGTCTTCGCCACAAACTATTCTACATTTAGTAGGGGAGTGGCCATACTGATCAATAAAAATCTCCCTTTTAGACTCATAACTTCCTCTTTAGATAGCCATGGTCGCTATGTGATTATCAAAGGGGTTCTTAAGGGTAAAGAAATGACATTTATGAATGTATACTGTCCCCCAGGCTACTCCCCTGACTTTCTATCCAAAGTATTTACTGAATTTAATGGCCTGGCCTCTGGGCGGAGACTTTAACTGACCTTATACCGTCTCTTGACAAACTCCCACCCAGTTTGGCTCCCCCCTCTAGGCAAGCAAAGATGCTCTCCTCCCTATGTACAGATTGTTCTGTAGATGTCTGGAGAACCCTTTGCCCATCCGAACTGAAGTTCACCTCTTTTAGCGGCCCACATAAGAGCAACAGTAGAATAGACTATTTCTTCATCCCTTCCTCTAAGCTTTTTCTAGTATCATCCTGCACAATCGGAAGTATTGTTTTATCGGATCACGCCCCTATATATCTGGTCTACTCCTTGTCAGAAGAGAGGGCGCTGTCGAGACGTTGGCGTCTTAACCCATACCTCCTCAAGGATGATAGGTTTGTCTCCTATTTCGAATCGGAATTAAAAATGTTCTACTCAATTAACTCACATTCTACGGATATTCCCGTCTCTGCTCTGGGAAACATCCAAGGTCTTTTCTCGCAGACTGATTATGTCTTACGTATCATCCAATAAACGCAAGAAAAATGAACAATGCAAACTTCTTGAATCCAAACTAGCCGACCTTGAGAATCAACATGTTTCAAACCCAGCCCCGGCTGTGCTCATAGAGCTTACGGCCACCAGAACTGCGTTAAACACTCTTCTGATCCAGGACGCTGAATACTCTCTTAAATTTGCCAGACAGAGAATGTACGAACACGGTGACAAGCCTGGCAGGTGCCTAGCTAACTTGGCAAAAAAGAGGGCTGACACCCAAGTAATAGCCTCAATCTCGGACTCAAACGGGGTCAGGTCCTTTGACACCAAAACTATTAATAAAGAGTTTGCCTCTTTCTATGCCCAACTCTATAGGACTGAACGACCCGATGGTGCTCTCTCTGACATGCAAGCTTTTTTCGCTGACTTGCACCTCCCTAAGGTATCGAAAGATCAGAACTTGCTCCTTAACACCCCAATTATGAAGGAAGAAGCTCTGTGCGCCCTTAACGGTATGCCATCTGGTAAGGCTCCGGGCCCGGATGGTTTCGGATGCAAATTCTATAAGGAATTCGGTCATATTCTCTTGGATCCCCTGCTGGCAATGCTTAATCATTCCTCTGAGGTTGGGATATTACCCCAGTGCCTACGGGAGGCTAATATTTGCCTTCTCCTTAAAAAGGGTAAATGCCCTGAAAAGTGCGCCTCCTATAGGCCTATAGCCTTACTTAATTCTGACCAAAAATTGCTCTCCAAGATCCTGTCCATGCGCCTAGAAAAAGTGCTCCCTTTCATTATTAACGAAGATCAGACTGGTTTTATTAAGGGTATAGGAACTCTACAGACAACATGAGACGGCTCCTTAATATCATCCAAATGACTCGTGAGATAGACCACCCAGCGGTGGTTCTGTCTCTCGACGCGGAGAAGGCATTCGACCGTGTAGAATGGCCGTATTTGTTTCTAACCCTCGCTGAATTTGGCCTAGGAAACACTTTTATTGACTGGGTCAAGGTTCTTTACAACTCACGGATGACGGCGGTTCTGACTAACGGGCTTAGGTCTAACAACTTTCCTCTACAACTATTTGACATGCCCATAGAACCACTTGCTCAGGCCATAAGGCAGTCAGCCGCGATCTCAGCTATTAGGGTAGGCGAGAGGGAGCACAAAATCACTCTTTATGCGGACGACGTACTGATCTTTATATCTAAACCTGACTCTTCCATTCCATGTCTAACCCGCATGATTTCCACATTCGGAACCTTCTCGGGGTACAAAATTAACTTTTCCAAATCCGAAGCAATGCCACTTGGGACACTTAAATCCATTCCGATCCTGCCCGAGCCATTCCCATTTCGCTGGTCGCCCTCCGGCTTTGTTTACTTAGGAGTATTTGTGACACCCACCTATGATACATTGTTTAAGGCCAACTTTCCCCCCCTTTTAGACACCATAAGGGCAGACTTAGTTAGATGGGCCCCTTTACCAATCTCCTGGCTGGGTAGGATAGCCCTCGTCAAAATGAACGTACTCCCCAGACCAGGGACGTGCACAGGACTTTAGAGGGGCAGGTGCTCAAAGGCTGAAAAGGGCACTACACTTGTGTGTATATATTAACCGATATATTAAGGCCCTTTTCGGGCGGGGGGCCCCCTTTTTATGCTTTTTGGGGGGTTTTGGTGATCAAATATTGAATATTGAACTATAATAATGCAGGAGCGCAGGAGCTCACTTATCCTTGAAAGACATTTTTATCACTGACTTAAAAGGCCCATACATCTCCATAAATGTTCAGGGGGGATGGAATAAGTGCTTACCCTACAGACCCCAAGAAGTGCTGTATATTCTGTATTGTTTAATATAAATGCACTGTGGAACCTACTGTTTATCAAAGACTTTAAGTCTGTTAGGAAAATATGGTCTAACCCCATCACACTATGCTCCGTCAAGGCATGGACGACTGTCCGTAAGGTGGAGGGTCGAGCTAAGCTGACCTCTCCTCTTACCCCGATCGTAGGCAATCCTGACTTTAAGCCAGACCAAATTGGCGGCGGCTTCAAGACCTGGCATACGGGCATAACTGATCTTGGCCACTTGTTTGATGGCCAGACCCTAATGTCCTTTCTACAGCTGCAGCAGCGATATGGTCTATTGAAAACGGAATTTTTTAAATACTTACAAATTAGGCAGTTTATCACCAAGGACACCTCACTCTTTATCTTCCCTTGTCGCTAAACAGTCCTGGGAAAAAGACTTGGACATAGAGATCACGGACGAGGATTGGCAGGATGCATGGACCTACGCAAAAGAAATATCTGTTTGCAACCGCACCAAGTCTATCCAAGTTAGAATCTTACATCGCATTCATATTACCCCTGCCCTTAACACTTTGGGAGCCAGCCGTGTTTTCCTTTTTACCCCCTTGAATGCCCACATCCACTCCAATGTTAACGTTAATATCGCCTAATCTATGTTTTAAATTATGGCTATGTGTCTAATCTGCCCGTCGCTTATCAAAGACTCATTTTCCAGTCAACATTGTCATGGCAGATTGTTTTTTTATCGCTTCATTTCCGTTTTCTAGCATTTTGAAAATCACTCGTTTTCACGGAAAAAACAACACATTCTATGATAATCGCCTTTCACTGGAATATTCTAGAACGTTGTCATTTATCGGCCTATTTATGAATCGTTTTCAAATAAACGCTAGATGATCGATAGTATATGTGTACGCATGCACGCTCTTGCGGCGAGCCGTAAATCGAGTCTCCTATTTCCTGACGGCGCGCAGAGTCAAACAGCCTATCACCATAATCACATAAAAGCTTATATCTCTGTGAAAACGAGTCTGATTATCCTAATACTGATAACATAGATTCCTTACCTGATATCAGATGGTATCCAAATGGTTTATTCCAATTCCCGATCGCCATTCGAAAAAATCGCTCATTTGATTGATCCATATCCGTGTATACAGTAAAACACATATTCGCCGCGGCTCCGAGGCTCCAGAGTGAACTCTGGTAGACCCCGGTTACATGAGTGAGAAGTAAAATGTGGAGTGCAGGTTTTTTTCCCCATTCATTTTCATTGAGTCCAATCCAAAAGGGTGATTTACCATCTGGGAGACGATAGGGGGCGCTTTTTTCACATCTGAGCGCCTGGGGTGACTGGATCTCCAACGGTAGGGACGCTTGATGCAATATGATTTCAGATCGCTAATTTAAAAAAAAAACGAATAAAACGAATATTCTCGTGAGTGGGCATTCAACCCGCGGGGGGTAAACACAAGAAAACTCGTGGATGGCATTCAAAGTGTTAAGAGTAAAATGGATCCCAATGCATCCCCACTCTGCTTTAAATGCAAGATAGAGATTGGAAACCACGTCCACTGCTTTTGGTCCTGTGTAAAGCTCCAGAGCTATTGGTTTGACATCGTAGAGGAACTATCTGATATATTCCAGACCCCCATCGAACTGGATCCCCTCTGCCTCTTACTAGGCCTCCCAGATATTCATATTGCCAATTTCAAACATAAGAGACTGTTCAATTTGTTGACATTTGCTGTGAATATATCACGTGCATGTTACACTCTAAACTAGACACTTTCTATGAGATATGGGACCCTTATCTGTCTCGTATCGGACCTGCACCGTCTGCCACTATACTCGGCGGGTTTCCACATTACCCATAGCCCCCCTATAGACCAATGCTGCCCTGTTTTTGTCTGATTGTGCTGGTATCGTTGCTGAGGGAACCATCATTACTGTAAATGTGCCTACATATACACGCACACGCACACATACACACGCTCACACCACACATATACGCATGCACACACAGAAAATGCATGCGTAAATTACACAGGCATATTAAACATTGACACATAAAACACGCACATAGGTAATGCACACACACACATGGGTAGAACACACATATATAAAGCACACATAGGTAATACACACACATAGGTAAAACATGCATCCACAAAGTACACACACTCATACACTCCGTACACACACAGTCTATCTTTGTCTAATGGTCCTAACACAGTTTATCAGTACACTGGGTGCTATTGTGGACCAGGAGTTGACTCCCTAACCGCCACTTCTGCTGTATAGTACAACATGTGAGTATTTGAGCCATGTCTTTGTTGTTTGTCTTTTGTCATGTCTGATAATGTACTTTTATAGTTTATATTACGTCTTTATTATTTTTACTATCATTTCTGTTGTTATTATTGTTAGTGTTATTGTTGTTAGTGTCTCTATTATTATTACCGTAAATCTATTGTATTGTGATGTCTTGTTCTATGTATGTTTTGAAAAAGTGAAAATAAAAACATTTACAAAAAATAAAGAAGGAAGAAACAGATGTTAGCATTGAGGCTAGAGCTGCGTTTACTTGTTGTCACTTTTCACATTTACACTCAACGGTCAGTCTTCTTCCACAGTAGCCTCTCTTAGCTCTAACGTCAAACCAGTGTTGTAGTCGAGTCACTAAATCTTGAGTCCGAGTCGAGTCTCAAGACCCCAGTGTCCAAGTCCGAGTCACCAAAGAAGAGCTGAAGTCGAGTCCGAGTCGAGTCCCCATTACCCTAGTCCGAGTCCGAGTCATCAAGGTTGAGTCTGAGCTGACATACAAATAAAAAAAGGTCTACATTAAACATAAATGACACATCGGTCACCATTTCAAAGGGAGTTCATTTTCTTTGTGACACAATAGCCAAACAAATGCACTAGCCATCAATATCTTATGCCAAATGATTAGGGCCTATTACAAAAAATATTAAAAATAAATAACTGTATTTATCAATTAACAAGTCTGAGTCCTCGTCTGCACTTTCCGAGTTTGAATGCAGTCAATGAACTACAACACTGCATCAAACTACGGTAGCCCATGAGCACCAAACAACAGAGTATATTATTCGAACAGAACAATAGAAGATGTAGTCAAAAGCAAACCCAACAAATAGACCTCAGAAACAGCATACATTATGCGCACTGTATATTTCTATCAACCATGTCTTGTTTTCTGTCTAGCAATTGGGGAGTTCTGGATGTGCGTGTTTCATTTTCCTTTATAATGTTGCATGCACAAATGATCGGTGGGATGGATTAGTGATTAGTGATTATAGGTGAAAATAAGTGGCCTACTATGTTAAAATAATACCTCTACATTTCGACAGCCATCACTGATACAGAGTGTTTTTTGGTCAGTAACATGAGTCTCCCAGGTCCTCCCCTCTGCAGAAAAACAGAAAATGCATTTTCTTCCCTTCCCACTTAATCGAATCAGGAGAGAGAGAGTCTGACAAAAATAAGTAATACAACTAAAAATAATCTACCAGTCCAGTAAGCAAATAATGTCATTTTCTTTGAAATACGTAAAAAAAAAATATATATATATATCTAGGGTTCTCTCTCCTGATTGGATAAAGTGGGAAGGGATACCAGGAAATGTATTTTCTGTTTACTGCAGAGTGGAGGGACTGGGAGACCCATGTTACTGACCAGACACTCTCAGTGATGGCTGTCAGATTGTAGAGCTATTTAACACTTATGATTAAGTACCCCAAAACATTTACATTTACATTTACATTTTGTCTGACGGCTTTATCCAAAGTGACTTAGTTGCAAAACTAATGAGGAGCTATTCGTTACTACTTAGGAATCATTTAATTAAAGGTAGAATCTGTAAAGCCGTCAAACAGCTACCTCTAGGCAAAACTCTTGGTACTGCACATGTCTGATGTGTGGGTTCAATGTAACCTCGTTCCCAGCTTAGGTTCAATGGGGATAGGGGATGGGGTTGCTATTGGTGGCCATGCCTCAAGAGAGAAGCTGACAGTTACATTACTAACACTCTCTCTGAACTGTTACTAACACATACTATGTTTAATAACAGATAGACATACATGTGAGAGTGAATAACAATATCCCCCCACAACACATACACACGCACGCACACATACACACACACACACACACACACACACACACACACACACACACACACACACACACACACACACACACACACACACACACACACACACACACACACACACACACACACACACACACACACACACACACACACACACACACACTGCATGACACTTGACACAGGGAGGCCAAACAGGAATAGAGCCTGTGTCATCATTTCTTCTGTCTGTTTCTCTGAACTTCACCTCTCATCCCTGTCTCTCTCTCTGTCTTTACAGTATCTCTTTGTCTGTCTGTCTGTCTGTCTGTCTGTCTGTCTGTCTGTCTGTCTGTCTGTCTGTCTGTCTGTCTGTCTGTCTGTCTGTCTGTCTGTCTGTCTGTCTGTCTGTCTGTCTGTCTGTCTGTCTGTCTGTCTGTCTGTCTGTCTGTCTGTCTGTCTGTCTGTCTGTTTCATGGAACTTTCCATCAAAGTGTTAATGATGGAGTAGCTTCATGCATCTTTAAACGCTTGACAGGAACCTTCCAGCATGCAGTGTCAGACACAGACACAGGCACACACACACACACACACACACACAGACACAGACATGCATGTTGTTACACCACTTTGTCTGTAGGAAACTCTTCATTTCTACTGGTTCTTGCTGCCTGGATATGCGCTATATAATCCGAGCACTGTATGTATTATCTGTATGTCCTTATCTTTAATTATCTAGTGGCAAAGACCAGTGCTGTAAACAAATGGGGAGCAGAACATACCAGTATGTGCAAAGTGATGTTTCAGTCTGATCTACTACGGTGCCATCACCATTTAGCCAATCCATGTGTAATCTGATGGCACACCGATATCATTGTGGCTCATGTCTCTAGCATGTAATTTTTGTGAATAGTGACCCCGTGTGGCTGAATGACATAAGACTTTGCTCACCTCTTCCCCACCATGGAGGACACATGTGTGTGACGTTTGGTGCAAATCAGACAAACCTAATGAATGAGGTTAAAGGTAACCTTATACTCCACTTCCTGTTTACACATTTTCCCAAAATTCTATTGGATGCGCTGGTCATTTTGCCCAATCGCCTTTTAGAATGAGACCATGAAAGACATCCTATAGATGCCACACAGCGGGTTTCATGACAATCATGTGGACAATGTAGGAAGAAAGTTATTTAAAGAAATCATTTTTTTTCTATAATGGAAAACATGGGTGTTCCTATTGGTGAAGTCGTTGCCCAAGGATAGCTGAATCTCTGTGCAAAATGTTGTGTCAATCAGACCTAAACTGTATGACTTTTCAAAGTTGGAACATGATCGCAGCTAAAAAGAATAATGTCAACAAGGTATTAACCCAGAAACACACCCCGACCTTACATACACAGATGTTTTAAGATAAGATGAGATGGATCTTTATTAATCCCCGTGGGGACATTCTGGAATCAGAGCAGCACAGGGGAGGGGGAGGGGAGCTATACAGTACAGGCAAGGCAAAATAAATTATAATAATTATATATATACGAATAAAAAGTATAGTAGATATAATAAAAAAGATTTAAAAAAATTAAGAAAAGGTCTGATCTGCTGAACAGGTGAGACGCTATAATATCACTATGTACATCCTACCCTGTTATAATATACAGATTCTATTCTAAGTCTACCCCATGTACTACAAATATATATAACTCACCTACAGTAAGTATACTACTAAGTCTACTGGGGGGGCTATCAAAGCGAAGCAGGCTAATCTCGGTCCTCGCTCTACAATGGTGGAACGAACTTCCCACCACAGTCGGGACAGCCGAAACCAGACCAATTTTCCGCTGTCGACTAGAAACACACTTCTTCAATCAATATCTGAAAGAATGAGAAAAAGAAGAAATAAAACGACTAACCTTTGTGCTGTCTTCTACTATCATGCTACTAAGGATTATAATAATAATAATAACAATAATAATAATAATAACAATAATGACAATTAAATTAAATCAAATTAATGCAAATAAAATAGTTATAATATAATAATAATGACTTGGATTTATATAGCGCTCTTCATGACACCCAGAGCGCTTCACAGAGTCCATTATTCGTTCTTATACAACGGCATGCAAATTTCTCGATTCTGATTGGCTGAAACAGTCATTTTACACGTCTTTATTGGCAACAATCCACGCTGCTGGCCCAGGACCCGCCCACAACCGACCCACATCACATCACTCCGCCGGATCACAAGAAGGTGGCCAATAATCTTTACAAATGGATATGTTGATGGCGACTAAACGACTAAATATCAAGCGATTCTGTCACAGCGAATGTCTTAGTCGTTTAAACAATGTTGGATGATGTAATTGATGGGTCTTGAATCATTCTGTAACAAAAGAAAAATCGCGTATTGATTGATGGATTAATTTGCGATTTTTTTTTCAATTTCTTTTTCCTTTCGACTGTCAGCGCTCGCTCTAGTCTCCACCCACCGCCACACACACCCCCCACACACATACACACACACACACACACACGCACACGCACGCACACGCACG